>NC_090734.1:31979324-31984324 GCF_036898095.1 Palaemon carinicauda | reverse complement strand
ATGTTTCAATATGTAATACATATAACATGTTCATTCTTTGGTGCACAGTGTGTTTAACCAAGATATGGAAACATTACCAAAATAAACAGCTTGGCCATCGTCGTTGAAATACCAACTCTATATTCGTCTCTTGGGATTTGAAATATTCAGCCATCCTTTATTCTTTCAGACGACTCTCTGTAATTAATAATCCACCGTATAACTAGGGAATTTTTATAAGAATTTATACAATAATATAGAAAAGGACCATGACAAGGTATTGACACCATTTTAGTTATATGTGAAACATCACCATTCATCATTTGTTTGAAATAGATGAGTTTAAAAGGTATGGATAATTCCTTTGATAATTTGGAGTGAAACTTATTTCCTAAAGAATGTATTTTCAGATTAAACAGATTTTATTAATTTTTTCAACTACTTTCCTATCGTTTAAGTTTTTGGTAATGATACTGTATAACATGTTTTTGATATTTATATGCAGTAAAATCAAAAGATGTTATAATGATATATCTTATCTAAAATTGAGCACATATTCATCCTTTTACTAAATTCGCTACTATTAGGTAACGTCTTCTTCTAGGCCTTGTGATATGGGTGATTAATTATGATTAGTAAGATTTATGAATAAATATCAATTATGAACAATGCTCCATTTCTCTTTTATTAGGAAGTTATTTGCCGTAACAATCTATAATCACAATAATTTCACTTACTACTCACAGTGTCTGGAATTTCTTGCCATTGCACTGTTGCAAATATTTTCTTATGTTCTGCTTAATAATTGATTTTATTCAGTTCTTCCATTAGGACATTCAATCACAATCAGTATTCATAACGTTGGTTTTATTTTGTATGATTATGAATATTATGGAATTCTGGTGAACCATCGTTTACGTTTGGCATCAGTATGAGTACCCAAGAAGAAACTTGGTTATATTTAGACATGAAACTGGATTAGGAAATCTTGCCTACCGGAGAAAGCTAGGAGCCTTTTTAGTGCTTTACCATGGAGGAAAAGCATATGATTGGATTTAAATGTCTTTTGTTTTGGCGCATTGAAGCTGTCCATATCATCAGCGAAGGGAAATGAGGCGGATTATTTGGCAATTCCTGCTATTTTCTGAAAACGAAAGAGACGTGCTGTCTACATTTTACTAATTTTTTTATATAGATCCTGCATTTCACAATATAAGGTACATCTAAAACTGGTGATTTTCATTTATATGCTTAATTTAAATAGAAATTTCGTCTGAAACTTTGTTTATAGTTAATTTCTTTGGTCATATTTTTTTTATCTATCAGTGTATCATTATCCTTTCTTGTTTTATATCTTCGAGCCGGATCAATTTACTTGAAAAATTTACGGATTTTTTTCCTGGAAATGTACGTAGTTATTATAAAGACCAAATAGAAATAACAACCCGTAAAATTAGTTTCTCCTCTATCAATCATAGGTGCAGTTAAAAATATGGTCTTTGAATAAATTGATAATTAAGGTGGAAGCGAGATTAATGAGAGTAATGACATGTTATTGCTTTGTATGATATATTTTTTTCATTGTTTCCATGGTCAAATTCACCAGAGAGAGAGAGAGAGAGAGAGAGAGAGAGAGAGAGAGAGAGAGAGAGAGAGAGAGAGTGTGTGTGTGTGTGTGTGTGTGAGTGTGTGTGTGTGTGTGTAATTATTGTTTGTGGTAAGAAATACTAACGTTATGATTAAAACTTTGTTTTATTTTATTTTATTTCATTTTTTTGTAGGTACTATCTATTTCAAGGCCCATAACACCCTCCTTTCTAAATATAAATATTGAACTAGCCTTTTGATTAATGTGAAACCGAAACCACTAGAGTTTGACACACCGATCTAATTAAGTAAAATGGATATAAGCATCCTCTCCGTATAATTGTCATACTTTATATCGAGAAATGGCATCTAAAGTTTGTGAGAATGGTTAGAACGGAATTTAAGACTTGGTAACTAACTAGGCGAAGCATGGCTTGTGTCTCCCATGACTTGAGGCCCCGTGACGTTTACAACTTCCACGGCTCCATTTCTGTAAGGATATATACTAGATCGGTACAAGAAATTATATATATATATATATATATATATATATGTATATATATATATATATATATATATATATATATATATATATATATATATATATATATATATATATATATATATATATCACCCATGAATGGCATTTAATACCGAATTATATCTTGGGAATATATATCCACTGGGAATTAATTGTATGGTAACAGCCTCTGCCCGGGTAGAGATTCGAACCCCTACCTATTCGGCCGGAAACCGTGCCAGCGAGGACTCTATCAACTGAGCTATCAAGAGAGATATAAGTTTATGACAAGTCCCCGAATAGATAGGGGTTGGAATCTCTACCAGGCCAGAACCTGTTACCATAAAATGAATCCCAAGTGGATATATATATACCCAAGATAGAATTCGGTAATCAATGTCATTCGTAGGTGATATTTACATAGATTGAAATCACGACTCTTACTGATATATATAAATATATATATATATATATATATATATATATATATATATATATATATATATATATATATATATATATATATATATATATATATGTATATATATATATATATATATATATATATATATATATATATATATATATATATATATATATATATATATATATATATGTATATATATATTATAATGTGATGATTTACAATTTTTTGTACAGAATTTGATAAAAAGGGGCCTTTGAAGACATGTTAAGAAATCATTCATAGTTTTGTGTTTGTGGAATAAAAGTATAATGCTGAGATATATGGTCATGTCTTTATACAGTAAAGTCAATCGTCTTTCCTCTAGTAGCAAGAAATCCTCGATGTGTTCCTAACAGTTCATGATGCAACAGGCTATGGAAAAATATATGGTATCATAATGATATATGGGTAACTATGGAGCTATTAGAAGAATAGCTTAAAATCCTTTGAATACACACCCCCCCCCCCCCTTCCACAGATATATGCCTTATAACATTGGTTACAGTAAAGGAAATATCTTGTTAAGTTAGTCAACAATACATATGGGAGCCAACGAGGTATAACTTAAGATCCAATCGGTATAACAAGTATACATGTTATAAAATCACCTGAACATGAATATATTATTGATATAAGCATAATCAAAGTTCTTAATAATATGATTTAAATACCCACAGATATGTCCAGTAAAATTGGGTAAAAAATGGAATCTCGTTCAAAATACAATTGAAAAAAAAAGAGCTTTAGAAAATAATGTTAGCTGTGCTCGATGTTTTGGCATCTTTCTAAGATTTGATTTTCTGCATATGGTCGTCTCTTAAATGTACCATTGTTCGATTTAAGCCCTTTGGTAGTAATTAGTTCTCTTTTCTAGGAGGAAAGTAAAACATTCAAATAAATTGTTAATCCTTTAGTTATTAAGTCCGTCATATTTACACTATAGAAAAAAAATGTTTTTTCCTGACAGGTCATGAGGCAAAACGTGGTATCATTATGATTTATTGCCAGTATTTAGGATACTAGTTAGTAGTACTGAATTTACCTTCGTGTACAGTAATCACTCAACTTAAACCTGATATTAATTATTAACTGATGCATTTATTTATATGTAAAACATAGAAGAGAGAGTGGGAAAAACATAGGTAGGGTGTTTGTCATATGACTGATTTTCACTGTTGTCCACTGAACAACCAGGAGAATGTTGGGTTTTTTAGTTGTCCGAAAACACTGAACACTATCAAAATATTCCACCAAATAGAAGTGCATTGACAAGGCCGAGATTTTTGATCCATGGGGTACAAAAAACCAATTTAACGGGCAATTATATAAAACATTTATAAAGTGCATTTTTAATGATAATAATAATGATAATAATAATAATAATATACAGGGGGATTGTGCAAATTATTAGGTATACTGTACAATCCAGATCTTTATAATACAGTACAGAACTTATCTGTATATTTTATGTAAGAAATTATGTCCCATGGCTAACAAAAGAATATTTTGTTAAAAAAAAACACCAGTATATATATATATATATATATATATATATATATATATATATATATATATATATATATATATATATATATATATATATATATATATATACATATATATATATATATATATATATATATATATATATATATATATATATAGTACTTGTCTGTGTGTCTGTGTATGTAAACGCGTGTGTATGCATTTATTTAACTATATCTAGGTGTGATCGAAAAGGAAATAGAGAGATAAACAAATTGATGTGTGTGCATGTGCGGGCGCGCGTTTTGTGTGTGTGTGTGTGTGTGTGTAATACCTTGAGATCCAAAATATTTTCCATTCATCTACAATCTTGCTATTTATGTCCTCTTCATGGCCATATGATAACTCCTCATCGTAGTTATTTTCAAAACGTGCTGTTTTAGAAAAAAAAAATACCTATGAGAAACGTTTTATTTTCATGCAATTATCTCTGTTAGCAATTACCTTGGCAACAATAACTAGGAAAAATGAATAAGTATAAATATTTGATTAATACATATATATATATATATATATATATATATTATATATATATATATATATATATATATATATATATATATATATGCGTGTGTGTGTGTGTGTGTGCTTGTGTGTGTGTGTGTGTGTGTTATTTGAAAACATTCTGTGGCGGTATAACCAAGCATGCCGTGACTTAAGGACTAGCTGTGCGATCAAGCAGTTGATTGGCTGTGGGGCAGCCATAAAGAGAAACCAGTATTTTAAGTGTAATAATGCGCCCGTGACCGTCAGTTTAATTATTTTACTGGGAAGGACACTGCTGTGGTAGGAGACCACGTTAGGGGATTAGGCATGTCCTGCTGACCATTTAGTGAGTATATACTTGAATGAAACGGAAACGGAAACCAGAATCATTAAACCCTTAATTATAATGTCTCTTGG
>NC_090734.1:31971824-31974324 GCF_036898095.1 Palaemon carinicauda | reverse complement strand
ACCCACGAAATGCATTTAATACCGAATTCTATCTTGGGAAATACATATCCACTTGGAATTCATTTTATGGTAACAGCTTCTGGCCGGGTGGTGATTCGAACCACCACCTGTACGGCTAGAAACTATACTTGGCAGGGACCCTACCGACTCAGCTATCAAGAGAGACTAAAAGTTTATGACAAGTCCCCCTACTTATTCCTGTCGAATTCAGGATTCTGTTCATAGACTTGAAATAGACCCATCTCCACCATGATAGCTGAATCGTGAGTTTGCAACACGTGGTTATTTTAATGAACATATATCACAAGCACACGTGATTTTAATTAATGTAAATATCCCACGAAATGCATTTAATACCGAATTCTATCTTGGGAAATACATATCCACTTGGAATTCATTTTATGGTAACAGATTCTGGCCGGGTGGTGATTCGAACCACCACCTGTACGGCTAGAAACTATGCTTGGCAGGGACCCTACCGACTCAGCTATCAAGAGAGACTAAAAGTTTATGACAAGTCTCCCTACATATTCCTGTCGAATTCAGGATTCTGTTCATAGACTTGAAATAGACCCATCTCCACCATGATAGCTGAATCGTGAGTTTGCAACACGTGGTTATTTTAATGAACATATATCACAAGCACACGTGATTTTAATTAATGTAAATATCACCCACGAAATGCATTTAATACCGAATTCTATCTTGGGAAATACATATCCACTTGGAATTCATTTTATGGTAACAGCATCTGGCCGGGTGGTGATTCGAACCACCACCTGTACGGCTAGAAACTATGCTTGGCAGGGACCCTACCGACTCAGCTATCAAGAGAGACTAAAAGTTTATGACAAGTCCCCCTACATATTCCTGTCGAATTCAGGATTCTGTTCATAGACTTGAAATAGACCCATCTCCACCATGATAGCTGAATCGTGAGTTTGCAACATGTGGTTATTTTAATGAACATATATCACAAGCACACGTGATTTTAATTAATAGTTTCTAGCCGTACAGGTGGTGGTTCGAATCACCACCCGGCCAGAAGCTGTTACCATAAAATGAATTCCAAGTGGATATGTATTTCCCAAGATAGAATTCGGTATTAAATGCATTTCGTGGGTGATATTTACATTAATTAAAATCACGTGTGCTTGTGATATATGTTCATTAAAATAACCACGTGTTGCAAACTCACGATTCAGCTATCATGGGGGAGATGGGTCTATTTCAAGTCTATGAACAGAATCCTGAATTCGACAGGAATATGTAGGGGGGACTTGTCATAAACTTTTAGTCTCTCTTGATAGCTGAGTCGGTAGGGTCCCTGCCAAGCATAGTTTCTAGCCGTACAGGTGGTGGTTCGAATCACCACCCGGCCAGAAGCTGTTACCATAAAAATGAATTCCAAGTAGATATGTATTTCCCAAGATAGAATTCGGTATTAAATGCATTTCGTGGGTGATATTTACGTTAATTAAAATCACGTGTGCTTGTGATATATGTTCATTAAAATAACCACGTGTTGCAAACTCACGATTCAGCTATCATGGTGGAGATGGGTCTATTTCAAGTCTATGAACAGAATCCTGAATTCGACAGGAATATGTAGGGGGACTTGTCATAAACTTTTAGTCTCTCTTGATAGCTGAGTCGGTAGGGTCCCTGCCAAGCATAGTTTCTAGCCGTACAGGTGGTGGTTCGAATCACCACCCGGCCAGAAGCTGTTACCATAAAATGAATTCCAAGTGGATATGTATTTCCCAAGACAGAATTCGGTATTAAATGCATTTCGTGGGTGATATTTACATTAATTAAAATCACGTGTGCTTGTGATATATGTTCATTAAAATAACCACGTGTTGCAAACTCACGATTCAGCTATCATGGTGGAGATGGGTCTATTTCAAGTCTATGAACAGAATCCTGAATTCGACAGGAATATGTAGGGGGGACGTGTCATAAACTTTTAGTCTCTCTTGATAGCTGAGTCGGTAGGGTCACTGCCAAGCATAGTTTCTAGCCGTACAGGTGGTGGTTCGAATCACCACCCGGCCAGAAGCTGTTACCATAAAATGAATTCCAAGTGGATATGTATTTCCCAAGATAGAATTCGGTATTAAATGCATTTCGTGGGTGATATTTACATTAATTAAAATCACGTGTGCTTGTGATATATGTTCATATATATATATGTATATATATATATATATATATATATATATATATATATATATATATATATATATATATATATATATATATATATAGGCCTAATATATCATCATCCTGAACATCCATTACTAGTCCACTGCAAAACAAAGGCCTCACTCATGCCTTCCAATTGTGTCTGTTTATGGTCTTTCTATACCACAGCCGCAAACTTTCTTAGTTCGTCAATCCATAGTCTTCTTGTCACGTATTTGTGCTGTAATTCCATATGTGCTGCGTGCGTTAAGATAAATATTGCCCAGTATCACATTGATAGAATATATTTAAA
>NC_090734.1:31951824-31961824 GCF_036898095.1 Palaemon carinicauda | reverse complement strand
AAATATTTTTATGTTGACCAGGCGGACATGAGTCTTTTTATAGTTTATATATGACATATATGTTTTTGACGTTGTTAATAGTTTATATAGGACATATCTGCTTTGACGTTGTTACTGTTTTAGAATGGTATATTTTTAACTTGTTTTCATCATTAATTTATTACCTTATTTCCTTTCTCCACTGGGCTATTTTTCCCTATTGGACCGTTTGGGCTTACAGCATCTTCCATTTCCATCTAGGTTGGTAGCTCGGATAGTAATAATAATAATGATAATATATATATATATATATATATATATATATATATTATATATCTATATATATATATATATATATATATATATATATATATATATATGTATAACTGAATGGTTTTATTTTCGGTCACACAAGACGCACATTTACTCGATGTTCACAACATTCATATGTTACATGCGAGGCTGTTATGTAACTTTAGCACAAGGAAAAGAATAATGTTTAAGAAGGAAAGAAGATAGTTAAGTAACAGAAATAAAGATACAAATTAAAATTAAATATAAAATATGGAATAAAACAAGAATCTTTGCTCTAGCATACTTTCAACTTCAAGCCGCTTTACAACCACTTACTCTATTGAGTGGTGTTTAATAAAACGTGGTTTCAAAGTTTTGTGTGGTGCATCCAGATTAACAGTAGCCATGAAGTGAATTTTGAAATTATATTTTTCAATAATGGTAAAAATAGTTTAATAGGGATTTATCAAATGATCAGTCAAGAAGGGAATCAGTATATAAAAAGGAATCACTAACTGAATTCTTATGTGATCGATCAATATAAGTGTGTCATAGCCACTACCTATAAGTAGGCAAGAAATGCCAAGAATTATTCAGTAAAGACTGAAATATGCATTCATAGAACAACTTTTGGACGTTGTGTAGTTCGAGTGTAGCTTTTAGGCTTTTGAGAGTGAATTTATAAATTGCTAATTATTTAAGCAGGTATGATAATTTACTATTTAACATGTAATGTTAGATTTTCTTTTATTATCATTCTAGTATAAATAATACTCGATACAATTATCAATATTAAAAAAAATATATTCGAGAACAATGAAAAACTAAAGTATTTTTTTATTATAAATGGTGAAACATGTTTATAGAATATATCCAATATTCTTTATATCCAATTTCCTAAGATACCTAATTCACAGAGATAAAATTAACTCTTCTCAAACTTTATCCCTTTTTCATCTCCTAAAAAAATATGCAATCTCTTCGTGAATCAGGAGTGCCATCTCCTTTCATTTGTGAATTGAGACATTAGGACGGAATTAGACATAATTGATGTTGAGAGTTCTCACCGTTGAGTTTAAACAAACTATGATTTTTTTATGGTATATTCCTCACAAAAAAATCATTTGCTTTGAAAAATACCATATGAGATTACCTCTCTCTCTCTCTCTCTCTCTCTCTCTCTCTCTCTCTCTCTCTCTCTCTCTCTCTCTCTCTCTCTCTCTCTCTCACTCTCTCTCTCTCTCTCTCTCTCTCTCTCTCTCTCTCTCTCTCTCTCTCTCTCTCTCGCTAAAAAGGAAAAACTTTTTTATGGAAGTAGGTTTGTCCTTAAGGGTCTCTATTCCACAAAAGCTAAGACTGTTACAATTGTAATATATCTACAATACCTATTTGATTTTCTTGTGAAGTTTATGATTTTAGAAACAAATGGTATATTTTTTAATTTGGCTGTTTATTAAACTTGCTTTGTTTTAAACATAAGCATATTGTTTCTAGAAAATGAGACTCGTTAATATTTACATGCCATATAGCGTTATTTACTCTACAGGTATATTGCTATGCAATTGTCTCCCCATTCTTTCCCGAAGAGGAAAAGCAATTTGTCGCGTGTAATTATACAAAATGTGTATAAACTATTTGTTCAACGCTTATGATGTTTCTTTGAGATTATGTTTGAGTTTTGACCGATTCTTTGAGTAAAAGAAGCTCCGGCCAATTGCCATATCTATGGATGAGGCCAGGCATCGGAGGAACTACTGTGGTAACAACAAAGTGGAGAAAAAAACCGACTAAATAAAGAATTTTATTCCCAGCCATAACTACCCTTATGACTAATTTCTCTTTAGCTATCAGTACTCTTGTTCGATCCCGTATCTTCGTTATAATAGAAAACCCATCATCACTCCAAGGTTCGGGTTATGTCATTGATGGATGTACTCCATATATCTTCAGGAAAGCAAAAAAATGGCTTTAGAATAACTATCTTAATACCGGTGGACATATTTTTTATACATGCTTGTACGCTGAAATGCATTGTTGGTAGACCAACATGTGTAAGCATTCTAGCTCATGTTCGATTATGTTTAAATTTTTGTAACGTTCTTACTCGCAAATTTGTAATTATACACAATGGTTTTTTGATAGAGTTCAGCTATATACATCGTGCCTCTCAGTTATCACATAATTGACACATCGCACATTGGTGACCACCTGAGTGTCCTGCTCCCGCATTGTCCCTGATTACTGTCTTTTTGTTTGATGATGCCCCCTAAAATAGTGACTCCACTATCAACGCCAAAACCCTGAAACTGCTATCCTTTGCATGTAGAGAAGCATTTCCTCGAGGACTCATCCTCGGAAATATCAGGTTGGCTTTGCAGCTAAGGGGGCAACCTAACAGTTTACATCGTCTTTAAAAGTTACCTCCTAGAGCAGTACTCACTATTGCCAGTCGCCCGTATAGCCAAAAAATTTTCAGCTCTCTCAACAACCATTTCGGGCACAAAAGGCTGCGCTTACCCTCAGGGAAAAGACCAGTATTGCTCACATAAAACATGCTGCATTCGACTCTCCTCGTGAAGTAAATCTACTTTGTGAACTATGTGTATAGTGCCTACCCCAACCTGTATGTGCTGCCACCACCTATATCAATATTTTGATCATGTAAGACCTTATGACCAAAGTCAATGCCTTTATGAACCACTATCAATGCCTCCACTCATTACAAAAGGTAGAACTATTAAACATTGACCAAAGCTGACGTGAATGTGGTAGGAGACAGAAGCCTACCCTGTGATATGCCGGAGTGGCAACAAAGCTGCCCACCACTCACATATAACACCCCTTACTTATGCCCCCACCAATGACTTTTTCAGTCACTTACAAACACTCATCGGCCGCAATTATGTTACTACTAATCCTGATTCAGGGCTCCTGGGAAGAAATATGTGAACAGATTTAGTTAACCAAAAATTTTTAAGTATGCCATCGCTTTTGACGGTCGCTTCCCCTGTCGCTAATATCTTCTTTTTACTTTGTAGAGGAACGGGTGGCTGTTTTATGGGATAAAATAGATTTTGCTTTTCCCTGATGCCAAGACCACTCTCCAGGACACGACATAGTTTGTGCAAGTTTGCCAACATTCGACTGGTAGTTGTTAACAGATCTGTGATGCCCATCCATGGTTCGGGAAACCACATATTACTGTTTGGAAGGACCAACTATAATTAGATACTTTTCATTCCTGACGTCATATTACCAATCCTTGCTCCAGATTTCCTCTTACATTTCCCCCTTATAGTTGATATCGCTCAGAGACAATTAGTCAATGTAGATTTGTATTCCTCAACCTCTCTCTATCCCGTCTACTTTGACTTTCATCTCAACATCAGCACACCAACGAATGCCTCCACCCACCTCGTACTCAGAAGTTGTCCGTCCAGAACTTCGTCAAAAGCCCACAGTTCCTGCAAAAAATGGTATTTATCACCACATCAAGACAACAGGGACCCAGATGTTTGCCAGATTCAGGCATATGGTGCCCAACTGTTTTTCAAGCGCTAAGCATGTAGTCCTGAAGAAAGATGGCTCTCAACGTTCGTGTGGGGATTACAGGTGCTGGAACATACGAACAGATCCTTTTTATTAGCCCCTCCTAAACATCACCAACATTACCTCCCACTTGCACAAAACGAAGATTTTTCTCCATGCTTGACCTTCTGATGGAGTATTGTAAATTGCTCATGAACCCAGAAGACATTCCAAAGACAACTATCCTCCTGACTTCGGTGAATAAACTACATTTATTCCTAGTTTATCCCTCGTAATGCTGGGACAACTTTTCAACACTTCATGGAGGGCATCTTAAGGACCCTTCCCTTTTGTGTATGTTACATGGACGACATATTTGTTTCTCTTCCTCCAAAGAGGAGCACCTCCCTTATCTATGCTTTGTGCTCGACTGCCTACAACAGAACGACCTTGAAGTCGGGTAGAAAAAGTGTACCTTTGGTGCCAGAAAAGTATAATTTTTAGGCCACAGCATCACTCATGAAGGAATTCAACCCCTTCCCGAGAAGGTAGTAGCCGTTCAGAACATCCCCATACCGTCGACTGCCAGAGCTCAGAAAGAATTCTCGGCTATGATCACCTATCATCACGGTTTCGAGCAAGCCATCAATGCCACTATTGCCCCCTCTAAACCTCCCTCATGGGCAATCAAAAAGACCTAAATTGGTGTATTCTTCAGGAAGCAGCTTTTTGCAATGCAAAGAATGCCCTATAAACTGCTGCTGCTTTGACTATTCTTGTACCACATGCACTTCTTCTCTCCACTGATGCCAGCGACGTCACTGTCAGTGCAGTACCCGAGCAAGTGGTCTATATCTCACCCTACTCATTGGCTTTCTTCAGTAACAATCTATCCAAATCAGAATCCGGCTACTCTACCTTTTAACGTGATTGGCTGTCCAAGAGTTTCGCCACTTCTTGGAAGGTACACCCTTCATCATTCGTACAGACCCCATGACTCTGGTGCAAGCCTTTACTCGACTGTCCAACACATGGTCTGTTCGTCAATGACAATATCTCTCTGCAGTAGCTGAGAACATATTGCACCCCTCAACACATTCCTGAGAAAATAAATCATGTTATCGATACCCTATTAAGAATCACATTGACAGCCATTCACCTTGGATTAGATTAAGATGCCTTGGCAAAAGTAACCAGCTTATATGACATCCTGCACATATCTTTATTGACAAGATATCCCCTTCGATTACTCCAACGGCCCCCTTCTACTGTGATGCCTGTAGTGGTACACCTAGATCATGGATACTGGATCCTTGCGTCAACAGGTGATTTCATTCATGATTTATCATATCCCCTCCACCGATCTACTACACAGCTAGGAAAGACGAAGTTCATTTAGCATGCCATTACTTAAAGATTTCAGAATTAGATTTCACGCTTGTACTTCATGCCAAACTTCAAAAGCACATTGACACCGGAATTCAGGAGTGGGCAACTATCCTCAGACTTAACCTCATTTTGCCCACATTCACGTTGATGGGGTAGATCTCATACTCACATCACAAGGATATCGTTACCAGCTCACCATCAACGACCACTCCACCCGTTAGCCTGAATCCATTCCCATGGAAACTGCAATTTGCGCCTTACTCTTAGGATTGATAGTGAGATTTGGTATTCCTGAGCATATTACTTGTGACAAGGGTATCAGTTTACCATCTCAATTTTGGGACACCATTAGAAAATCTCCTGGGAATCCCCCTACATCAGACAACCGCCCATAACCCTGCTGCCAGCGGAATGCTTGAACATTTTCTTCATACCATGAAAGCGTTTTTGATGTCACATTCAAAGGACTCCAACTGTTTTACACAGCGGCCATGGGTACTTATGGAGCACTCCTAAAGATGCTCTGGATGTGTCAGCAGCTGAAATGGTATATGGCGACCTGTATGTTATCAGCGCTAAATTTTTTCAGTTGGCAATTTCCTCCGACAAACTCCAGTTGTAGGAAAATTTACTCTATGGCGTCAAACTTACAAGCCCTCAGCAATACAACACATGCTGAGAAATATGCTTTCAGCAACGCACGTGTTTTCTCCACAACGGCACTATCAAACCACCGTTGACAACCCCTACACTGGCCCTCTCTTTGTGATCTGCTGGACACCGAAAGCTTTCTTTATTAAGTTGTGTGGCAAAAAAAGACTGGCTGTCCAATGATAGCCTAAATCCTTCCTTTTTTTCTGCCAGGCAACTCGCTCAAAAGTACACGTCGCGAGAGCAGGGTGCCCTATTTCACAAGGGGGGGGGGGGGGGGGCATGTACCATATGTGTTACATCTACACTCACATACTGTAACGGTTTTTCTTTTTTTTTTTTTTCTTATCAGTGTCTCTTTCATGTACTGTTAATCAATCAACATGTGTAAACAATCTACCCCATGCTAGATTATATTAGAATTTTTCTGACGTTTTTACTAGGAACTCCGTGTATATAGACACAATGATTGTTTAATAAAGGTCAGTTACATTTACATCACCTCTCAGTTATCACCTAACTAGCGCTTCATATAGTATTGATGTGAACCACAAGGTTCAAAGGAAGTGCAATTCTGCTTTCCTTTCTTTCAATTACTTTCAATCTCTATGCATCTACAGTATAGGTTAAATTATACCAATAAGCAATTTCCGGAGCAACAACTCTTATTGGTATGCTAGCTCCATTCTTGCACAAATACACACACCAACAGTATCACACATACAGACAGACACACACACACACACACACACACATATATATATATATATATATATATATATATATATATATATATATATATATATATATATATATATATCTTTTATAAAAGCATTGTGAAAAACTAATGAAGAATATGGAAGTAAGATATTTTATAAGTCATGTATGCAATCATTTCCTGTGAAATAATTATTTGATGTAGTAACTCCTGGTCCCTTGATCAAAAACTATATTTATTTATTCGCTTTGATATTTTATGATATTTCAATAAATGCAAACAACGTAGTACTTATTCAAATGATTAACGTTTAATCATAATTTATTCCTATGCACTGATAATAGTATTAAAAAAAAAAAAAAAAACACTAGTAATAATGATGGATTTTACTAGATTTCGGTAGATATGTATTTCATGACAAAGTGGGTGTTTATCTTTAAAAAGTTCAAAATTTCTGCTCATTTCAGGGTAAGCAATAAGGGTTGTCTCGGCTCCGGGCACGTGTTCTACATAAAAGAAAAGGAGAATTATAAACATATGGGTAATGTTTTTAGAATAAAAGATAAAATCAGGTGAAAGTAAAAAAAATCCTTTGGCACTATACATCAATAAAAAAAAAGTTTGAGAAAATTATACATCAAGCGTTATCGGACTATTCGTTTTCACTTTATCCTGAATTACATTGTTTTTTGTTTTTTTTGTTTTTTGTTTTTTTGTTTTTTAATAAGGTGAAGAATTCAGACCATTCAAGTGTATATATTTAGAAAAACAAGTAATAGATAATATTTATTAACAAATAGAATCTTACACAGTCACACTAAAGAGTGACATAGCTTTTTTTTATACAAATCTTACGTTTCCATTTTAACAGAAAATAATGTAAGTACTGAAAATTTTGAAATATTTTTGGGCTTAGGAGATGAAAATTTTATTGTAAGGCTGCATAGATATCCATACTATTGACATATACTTTTGTATATATTTCGTTGAACTTTGTATACTTAGAGGATAAAAGAGAAAAAAAAAATATAAATGAAAATTACTGATCATTGAACGCAGCCACAAGCGCTGACGGGAATATAAATCTTTGGATATAGAATATATCCAATAATACCGAAAGGATTAGAAATTACTGGGCGTAGAATGTGTGCAATGGCTATCAAAGAGATAGTTTACCACTTTTGTCCTAAGGTAGTTTGCACATATCCTCTACTAGCAAAATTATTTATATTTCCTATAAACCTCTTTTCTGAACCAGTTGGTTCTTCAATAATTATTTTATCTTATTTTTAATAGAAAATGATATTATCCACTACCATATATTGCGTGCTTTTTAGATTGATTTATTTTTTTTTAATGATTAAATACAGGAAAGCAAAGAATTCAGTAATACTGCTGAACACGTACCTCAATAATTCCCTTGAGGAGAGATATTGAAGGAATAAATGAAAATAATTAGGAATATTTACGTAATAATGATTCTTCAAGGACCTTGGTGAAATAACAGAAGAATTATCGAATAGAAGAGATTCTTACCCTCTGTAGGAGTTATAAAAAAAAAAAAAGTACACGGATTAAGAAGCTGTCAACATCATGGAATGAAAATATTATCTTTTATGCTAACAGTGGATTAATGATAGTAAACTCCTTGAGAATACACTGTTTTAAATATCTCAAATACAGAGCCTTCTGTCTCTACGCCATCGAACGTTTGGAATTCATAATAAAAGTCGTCGATTCCGTCATATATTCTCTTTAATCAGCTTCCTTCTAGTGATGTAGGTTTAATTCAATCGCCAAACACACAGCAAATAACTGCATTAATTGAATATCTCTGTTTCATTATAAAACTTAAGATGAAACTGATGAACTTTGGCATATTTCATATTGATGCCCAGTGTTCAAGAAAACTCGAAAATTCTTAAGGTCAAATCCTAAGATTTATTTTTCCGAAAATTACACTCCCCCATACCTTGCATTTAATTTCAGCATTTGAACTTAGTAAATTACCCTTTCCTACTTTATTTTTCTTACCAGAATATGTTCAGTTTACTTTTAGCTTATGTGTATGATATCACTTATAATGAAAATAATTGTCTACGAATTTATTCAGATCTTTTTTCACGACTGATTCTAGCTAAAAGCAAATAATTTATGATTTGGAGAAGTGATCATAGTCCTCTGAGTGTATGGCCAGGCATTGTAGCTCAGCGATTGTGATTCATGATACAATAATGTTACAAGATTATGTGGCCAACGATTTCTTTAAGATTACTTTCATGATACGAGGTAAATGTAAACTATTTTAAATGAGGAGATATGAAATTCCTGGTGTTGATCCTAATCCTGTGTCGATACCAAAACTTAATGGCTAATGGTTAATATTCTTTATAGTCTGATAGTCAATGCACACTTGAACCAAAGTTTGCTGTTTGTGAAAGTAGGATGTATCAATATAAACGCAAAAGTTCTATATAATCATGAAAGATCGATTTATGTATAAGTCGCTGATCGAGAAATGTTCATAAAGATATATTATTAATATCTTTTTTTAATTGACCTCATTATGGCTATAAATCTTTTGTTTATTTTCAATTATTAATTAATCAATCATGTAGTACACCAGACATAAAAAAATGAAATAAATGGAAGATGGTAAGCAGAGAAAGATAAAATCAGTTCAGTTGTTTTACTTTGACAGTCAAGTATATCAACGATATGAAAATTAATTCATTGGAAAATGCCAAAGCGTTCACTGTTCATATACTTTATGCCATGTTCATTTACCATATTGCACCTCTTTTGGTGATGGATTTTCTCACATTTTCATGCCCCTATAAACTATTTATCTCTGTCCATTTAATGCAGTAGAAACGCGTTCCTGATGTTTTTCATAATAACCTTTCGGAGTAGTAAACTGGAAAAGATTTTTTTTTTTTAATTATCAACATATTTGATAAATATAATAACTGTATCTTTCATCTAGAGTATCAAACAACCCGTATATATCACGTACTTGAGAGAGAGAGAGAGAGAGAGAGAGAGAGAGAGAGAGAGAGAGAGAGAGAGAGAGAGAGAGAGAGAGAGAGAGAGTACTATTCTCCTATTCATTAATTGATAAAGTAACGAATGCCTATGCATTGACCTTTTGAAGCTTTGATTTTATTCCATTCAATATTCGTGTAAATATCTTCAAATGGACTAAACCACTTTCCTCCCAGGTACTAGTCTATGTTCAATCAAGTCTAGCAGCATCTCTAAGGAATATTTTCTCTCCCTTTTCATCATTCCATATTTAGTATTTGATTTTGCTTACATTAGTTTATTTTATTATTTCATCGTCAATAACAAATACAATGCAGTTAAGGATATTAGTGTCAAGGAATTTTAAATCTTAAAGTATTGTTTCGTTAATATGGTATTTGAAATGACATAATTAAG
>NC_090734.1:31934324-31936824 GCF_036898095.1 Palaemon carinicauda | reverse complement strand
AAAAGGAGAAATTAACTTTTTAATAACACTAAACACGCATACCTATTAAGTTTCGCAAATAGACCCTAAGTAAAAATATATAATCTCATGAAATTATTAAGCGACCGTCTGCCATGGCGTTTTGACATACCAAATTTTAGAAATCAAAAATAGTTTTACTTCTATGTATGCATAAAGATATCGTACATGCTATTCGGAAGTTTCGGCCAATTATTTTTACTAATACTGTAGATATAGCGGTCTTTAAATGATGGCGTTATCCATACTGCATCGTCTGCATGACTAAGTTTATTTTTGCTTATATATACATAGCAATTTTTTTCATTTATATTTCAAAATCTCGTACGACTAGCAGAAACGGAAGGCAATAGTAGAGGGTAGGTGAACGAAAACTACATGCTACGAGAACAGCAGCCAGAGTTTCCAAAGACGTATTGAAATTATAATGTATGTGTTTGTTTACTTGCAGTTCGTATGTACATTGCGTTATCACAATGTCCTTGAGAAGTTTATAACAAGGCCATTGTTACCTAGGGTCATAGAAAGAACAAAAAGTAACCAAACAGCAAGAAAAAGGAACCCAAAAGAGATGGAAACATAAATAGGAGTGCAAAGCTGAAACATGCTATCTAAAACACTGGCAACAATGAGAGACTGCTGGCAACTTATGCACCCTTAAGCAAAGTTTAATGGTATACTTAGGGTTTAAATACGTCGTTTAGGGTGCGTTAAAGTAGGAATAAACAATAAATGTACAATGTAAGTTTATCATAATGTTATCTTGATTTCTTTAAGAAGAGAAGCAATATTTTGTGGCAAATCTTTGCGAGCCCATAATTCAAAAACATACTTATTCACACTTGGATATATTTTTCTCACTTATTTATTGTTCGATTTTATACAGAAACATATAATTCAAAAGAGAAATAAAAATCCCAAATTTTGTGAGACGGAATCTTTATTTTATTTTCTACTTTTTAACGATAATTTTGCGACTAGACGAGGAAAAAAAAAACATAAGTAATAACGAGAATCAAAACTCTGTCTCAGAGAATTGTTCGGTTTATAAAGTAGTTTTTATGGTATAAGTTTCCATACAATTTATATATTAGTGGAGAAAATATACATAAATTTATTTTTGATCAAATGACTTGAAATTTTTGTATGATGAAGGTATTATATATATCTAAAATATATATAGAAATTATTTATTGTCGATCATTAGAAAAAAAAATGGCGGACATTGCGGACAGTCCTCTTATTATCCAGAATGATTTACAATATCATAAAACTAAAAAGACAATTATAAATATATTATTAAATATTTGAAGTGAAGCAAAACCAAAAATGTAAATGTATACAGTTCTTGTCAACCAAGTTTTATCAAATACCGACATAAATGATTTTTTCCCAGAAAATTTACCATCATTTTGAAAAAAATTAGGATAAATATATTCTGCTAAGCTTCCTAAAATCCTAAAATACTACACGTGTCCTTTACATTTTCTCATAATCAATAGTAAGTTTAATTAGCTTTCACGCTAACAGTGCTATTGAAAAATAAATAAATAAATAAATAAATAAAAAAAACACCCAATCGCTCAACAGACAAAAGTTTTATAGACAGAGTGGATGAATATAAAATATATGAATATCCTTTTGCTCTATGTCAATAAATCCTTTTCTTTTCATTTACCTAAAGAGATTTTAAACCTTTGTAGTTACTTCATTGGGTAGCGATAAAAAAAAAAACATGAATATATTTATATGACTAAGGAGAAAGCGAGAGAAATTTATGAATATCAAACTGGATTTATTAATGGATCGTTTGAAGTCCTATAATACATTTGAGAGTGAGCCATTAGGTTGTATTTGAAAGCCGAGGTGAAGGCAAATAACTTTATTTCAACAGTTTAAACACAACAGGTTTAGGATAAAAAGGTAAAAAAAGACTAAACAGAATAATTCATGAAAAGACAGGCTTGAAGAAATTTTGTTAATAGTGAGGTGTAGAGCGAATTAAAACATAGAAAAGAAAATGCTGTTCCAGAGTACGAGCATGTCTGCAACAAATGTGGTACACAGCTCCCCCTAAAAACGACATACATGTGAATTATAGTCACCCTGCTCTTGAGAGTCATATATAGGTAGGTAATCTTGCAGCAGATAGGCAGGTTTTAAGTAATCGATGCAGACCCAGTCTTCTTTGCAACGAAGGTTGATTAAAAAAGCCTATATATTGCGATGGATGACGAGAAATGGGCCGTGTAAGCACGCATTAGGGGTGGCCTGCTAGTGTTGTCAGGCAGAAAAGATTGAGTTGCAAAATGCCAATCTGACAGTAAGTGTTTCCTACAGTGGGAGCTTGTAAGTCTGACTGCAGGAAGTAAATTTTCCCTCAACATGATATAGGAGCTTGAGATTGTCGGAGGGTGTTGCAGAGGGAAATAATTCAGAAGGGATGACCAAAAGATTGCCATAGACTATTTCCGCTACTGGG
>NC_090734.1:31911824-31929324 GCF_036898095.1 Palaemon carinicauda | reverse complement strand
TATATATATATATATATATATATGTATATATATATGTATATATATATATATATATATATATATATATATATATATATATATATATATATATATATATAAACGTAAATATATATATATACATATATATATATATATATATATATATATATATATATATATATATATATATATATATATATACAAGTATATATATATATATATATATATATATATATATATATATATATATATATATATATATATATATATAATATATATATATATATGCTTTCAGATTTTTGTCTGTACTAAAGCTTTAGAATAAACTACTTCTCATAGGTGAATGTTGGTTGGTTAGTTAATCAGTCACAAGGCCACAAAGTATTTATGAGTGACCAAGCGCTCAGGTAAGTCAGTCGACCACCACCTTCAGCATTAATCTACTCACTGAAATATTCTTAGATGACTGCTCAGAGTGCAAAATGTAGCTGAATCGGGCACCCACACTAGACCATGGTCCAACTAGGGTGTGTGATCGAAACTCGGTTGGGTTTTGAAACGTGTAATCCTGAGTTGCGTTTTGAACCTGTATTGTGAGGCATTTAAACATTGGTTATTTCATGCAGCACTCTCAGGTAAAAGGGCTATCATTCACTTTTGGCTCTGCAGTACTGGCTAACTGTGAGCTTGTATCAAATTGTGAGGCATTGAGAGATATATTGCCCTAACCAAAACTCTCAGGTGAAAGTTTAGCTTCCCCTTGGTCCCTATGATTTAGGCTAGCAGTGAGCTTGGATAGTGATGAAAGTCAGACACGTTGAGAGATTGCTTGTTTTTAGGTAAACTCCTAGGTGAAAGAATAGCTTTCACCTTTTGAGCTTGGATCATGTCACGATCATGAGGCATATAGAGATACCCTGTACAAGGAATACTTACAGGTGAAAGGATAGCTTCCCGTTTATGTAATATCAGCTAACTGAGAATGGATACCAAGATCTCAAGGGATCTCCAAAGAGCTAGAGGGCTCTCCAGTCAGGGCTCATGTTTGCTTCTGAGCAGTTTAGATAGATAAACTACTATTTAGGACAGCAGATCATTGTAGTGATTGATACCACAAAACCCCTTATGGTCAGTAGTTCTGAGTGAGCTTATGGCCAAGCAAATCGTTCAAGTGATAGGTTAGCTTCAACGCGACTTTAGCAAGGCTAAAGCCCCCCTGACACTTGCACGCATTTATGGCACGCACTGGCACGCATTGTGGCGTGAACTGGCGTGAACGATGCGGGAACTGTCGTGAACTTGATGTGAATGGTGCGTGGCGTGCGTACCGACGCGTGCCATGCGTACCGAGAATTTTCAAATGTTCAAAATTTGTGGCACACATTGTCACGCCGAAATTGGCGTGAACTTGTCGTGAACGATGCAGGAACTGGAGTAAACTGGAGTGAACAGTGCGGGACGATGCAGGAGGATGCGTGCCAGTACATGGCAATTAAATCAATTGATTTATCCATACTTCCTCATAACAATCAAAGAAAAAATCTGTATAATATCAATATATTCTTTCACCTCTCCCCTTTCCTTATTTAATTGAGAGAGAGAGAGAGAGAGAGAGAGAGAGAGAGAGAGAGAGAGAGAGAGAGAGAGAGAGAAAATAAGCTTCAATATTTTGATGTATCATAGACTAGGGAACATAAAAACTGATAGCTCTCTCTCTCTCTCTCTCTCTCTCTCTCTCTCTCTCTTGGTATTATTATCAGCAAGGATTTGAAGTTCACCAAACAGAGCATAAAAGCTGAAAAGAAAGCACAAAACATAATAGGTTACATAAAGAGGCAATTCAAATACAGACATATAGACACTGTAGGCGTACTACAGCTGTAGGCCTATAAAGATACACCATTAAATAAATACATTTCAAATTCATCTATTCCGCTCTTTTATAATATATTAAAAACTTTTCCTTTATTCTCCCACACAATCTACAACTTTACCCTTTGAGTAAGTCTATCGGCAAAATTGTTATTCACACTTACACTAACATAGGCCTAGGCGCGAATCTAAGGAATTTGCCCTTGATTTCTCACTAACTTTTACCCCCTGCAATCTTTTATCCCTCGTGGGGAGAGAGAGAGAGAGAGAGAGAGAGAGAGAGAGAGAGAGAGAGAGAGAGACAGAGAGAGAGAGAGAGAGAGAGAGAGAGAGAGAATTATTGATTTTATAGCACAAAAACTAATGGATGGAATAGTCATCTTTCAATTAAATTCTAAGATAATGTAAAGTGGGTTCCAAATATCTGATCAGCATATAACTGCCATAAAATATTATTTTTTCAGTAAATTATAAAGCTTACAAATTATTCAAACCAGCTACTTACCTACAATAATAATTAAATAAAAAAATATATACTAAATAGAAGTATAATTGTTACAAATATCTATAAATATAACCCATACATTAATAAACGGGATAGTAATAAAAGATTAGCACAAGAATACGCTTTTGATAAAAATCATGTAGGAAGCCCTTTCTTTATATATGATTTGGCTAAGTCGTGAACTGGCGTGACCGATGCGTGAACGATGCGGAATGATGTGGAAAGATGCGGAAAGATAAGTGAACGTGGCGTGAACTTGTCGTGAACTATGCTTGAAGGTGTCGTGAACTTGTCGTGAACAGTGCAGAAACCTCCCAGTGCGTGCCAGAAATGCGTGCAATTGTCAGGGGGGCTTAACTCTATGGCAGTAAAGGTGAGTATTCATGGGACTATTATATAAATCAACACTCTAACAAAGAGCATTATCCTCGAGATGCTGAAGTCCTGCAAGGAATAAATAAAACACGAGTAAATTTCTCATTTTGCCTCAACCTGAGCTGACAGTAACCAAAACAGTTGTTGACACCACTTTAAGAGTTTTTTATAGTCATATGCCAGCTTGTCTTGATTTTTTTTCTTACTATGTAATAAGCGTAAATTAGTATTTTGCATGGGGACGATTATATTTGTTAAATGTCCTTCACTCCTGTAGTTAAATGCATTAATTGGGCATTACAATATTCTCATAATTTGTAAAAGAAAAAAAAATATCCTCTTGCAAGACAACATATCCAAGGAGCCAATAAAAAAGCAATTCCAAAAGACTATCAATGGAACTGAATGTTATAACCTCAATGTTGAATAGCCTCATAAATAATACCCCCCAAAAATTAAGAAATCGAAAATTCAAATGACTAAAATCCTTTTTTCATATTAGTGATATCTTGGTTCAAATGAATTCAAAACAGATTCCAGATTAATTATAATGTCCTGAGAGGTGTTTTGCAATGGAAATGACTTTGACATTTTCACGGGAGTATTCACCAACTCTTTCTTTTTAAACTTGTTTATGGATATAGAATTAATTTACTTTTTGAGAATTGAGGGCTTCATATGAATTAAAACTCGAATTCAACACACAACAATACATAGGAATACAGTTTGATACTTATCCTTCCACCCTTTCGGTCCCTATACTTATGAATGAATTCTTGTTTTTATTTTCTATACACTGAAATAACTGAAAAGTTCAATGATTATGTGAATAACAAAAATATTCTATTGGCATATGGCACTGGGATATTCTTATATGTTTCATTATAGTTTATAAGTTTTTCCTTGGCTTAGCACTGGCCAGCATTTTTTTCTATTGAAAAAATACAATTACATATAAAATTAAACACTAATATAAAGGTCTTTAAAAAATGTCTGTAACCTTTGCATATAGGTAGTAAGTTGGCCAGGGCACCAGCCGCCTGTTGAGATACTACTGCTAGAGAGTTGTGGGGTCCTTTCACTGGCCAGAGAGTACTACATTGGATCCTTCTCTCTGGTTACAGTTCTTTCCCTTTGCCTACACATACACCGACTAGTGTGGCCTATTCTTTACAAATTCTCCTCTGTCCTCATACACCTGACTTCATTACCAACTCTTCTTCTTCACCCAATGGGTTCACTACTGCACTGCAATTGTTCATTGGCTACTTTCCTCTTGGTAAGGGTAGAAGAGACTCTTTAGCTATGGTAAGCAGCTCTTCTAGGAGAAGGGCACTCTAAAATCAAATCATTGTTCTCTAGTCTTGAATAGTACCATAGTGTCTGTACCATGGTCTTTCACTGTCTCGGGTTAGAGTTCTCTTGCTTTAAGGTACACTCGGACACACTATTCTATCTTATTTCTCTTCCTACTGTTTTGTTAAAGTTTTTTGTAGTTTATATAGGAAATATTTATTTCAATGTTGTTACTGTTCTTAATATTTTATTTTCCCTTGTCTCCTTTTCTCATTGGGCTATATTCCTTATTTGGGCCCCTGGCCTTATAGCATCTTGCTTTCCCAACTAGGGTTGTAGCTTAGCAAATAATAATAATAATAATAATAATAATAATAATAATAATAATAATAATGATAATAATAATAAGGTCTTTAAACGTATACATTGTTGGTCGAAGCTGCTGTTTTGTTATCTTTTCTTCTCATCCTATTTTCGATGGCACAATCAACATGAAGGTTAACATTACTTTCCCTCTGATTTGTAGGAATTATTAAGGCCTTTATGTTAGCATTTTACGAATATTGTCTGAATAACTTTATCAATCCATCTTCTTTTCTTTTTAAACGTTTTATTTGTGTCGGAATTCAGTGTTACTGAAGAACACGACATTTCTTGGTTTTCTCGAAGTCAAAAATCCATTCTCCAGTTTTAAAATTTTTCTTTACTTTTGTGATCATGTAATCTTATTGTGTTTGGTTTGTTGATTATTGTCGATATAGATATCTTTTTTTTTTTTTTTTTTTTTTTTTTGATAATTACATGCTTTAGTTTAGGATAGCAATATTATGTTCGCAAGTTATTCTTAAACCATTAGCGAGGGTATGCATGTGAGCATGTACACATGAATTATGAATATAGGTCACAAATTCTGTGGGTGAACGTACGGTATAGGTTTTTCAGATAAACCACGAGTATTAAAGTTACCTTTAAAATGTCATATGTAACCTCAGGATTCAATTCACTGATTGACAACCCAGAATCTAAGTCTGAGAGAGGTTCAACACATGGCCCTGGTCAATCATACTAAAGTCTTGAATTTGGCAGTGATAGATGTGAACAAAGCCGTGGTCAATACTAAATCGTCTGCCGGTTAGAGGACAGACTATTTCCACAGCGGGACACCATTACACCGTGGTCAAACGAACATAACATCACGACATTCTTGATGAGGAACATTGTGGTGGAGAAAATGAATATGTAGATATTGATTCTAATAGATTCAGTGAGGATTAAATACCCCTTACCGGTCATTTAGATATTCCCGATCAAAGAAATGTAAATGATTGTATGTTATTGATAGTGATGGTTATGTACCAACCGTGTGTCACAAGATCGTACATAAATTATTTTGTATATATTATGCTTGTATCTGCACTCTTCCCTCGCACTAAAAAGAACCTGAATATTCATGTCTCCGGTTTTCCTCTGTAACATTGTCACTTTCTTCAACATGTATTTTCCTGTTGCCTTGAGGTTTTGTATATGAAGGAGAGTGTTCCTTACTAAAGTACTCAGTTGATTACATCCTGCCTTTGAATTCACAACCCTCTCTCGTCCCGTCACATTGGTGACCCCGGAAGTCGACTCGCTCCCACCGCCTTCCACCCCCACCCCCTCGCCCCTTCATCGTTGGTACTATGGCGGACTCTACGGCAGTTGGTGCTGCGGCCGCTCCATTCAAACTTTCATCGTTTGCCAACGGAGAGGCGTTTGCTTGGTTTCAGCGCGCAGAAGTCCAGTTTCGCATCAGGGGCGTGACTCGCTCAACCACCTAAGCGGATTATGTTCTCGCGTCGATAACTGAGGACACCTTCCCAGAAATATCCGACTGGCCTTGTGAACAAGGAGACACCCCAATAGTGTATGACGCCCTCAAAACATACCTTCTGCAGCAGTACTCGCCGTCACCAGCCGCCCGTATAGCAAAGCTTTTTCCGCTCTCGCAACAACCGTTGGGGGACCAAAGGGCTTCGCTTGCCCTCAGGGAAATGACCAGTATCGCTCGCCTTTAACCTGCCATAGACGGCTCTCCTCGTGGGTTGAACCTACTTCGTGCCCTTTGGATACGCCGTTTACCCGAACCTGTACGCGCTGCCATACACGATGTCGATAGTTTACCCATAAAGGACTTGATGACCAAAGCCAACGCCCTTATGGACAGCCACTTCAAGACCTCCATCAACGCCTCTACCTCTGACGAAGAGGATGCCTATTTAATGTTAACCGAAGCTGACATGAATGCCGTAGGACATCCACGCCTACCCCGTGACGTGCCGAAGCAGCGACAAAGCCGCCCACCACCCACCAATCGCTCGCGCCCCAACGGACGACTCCTACAGTCACTTACTACCTCCCATCCGTCGCAGTTTTGCTACTACCACTTCAAATTCGGGGCAACCGCGAAGAAATGTGCCAAGGATTGTCAGTGGCCAAGAAACGTGTAAGTAGGCCATCACTCATGGCGGTGGCCTCCCGTGTTTCTAATCTTTTCTTTTTACAGGATGCAGGAACGGGCGTGCGATTTTTGGTAGACACGGGTGGTTGTCGTTTTCTTTTGCCAAGGAAACTCTTCAAGGCACGACAGAGTCTGTCTATATCTGCCGACGTTCGGAAACGGTAAATTCAATTGGAAGTTTCTTGTTTCTGACGTCACAATGCCAATCTTCGTTGCGGATTTCCTCTCTCATTTCCACCTTCTGGTCGATGTCAACCACCGACGATTGGTCAACGCAGACTTGTACTTGTCGACACCTCTTCAACCCGCCCCCTCTAACCTCGCTCTCCACATCAGCGCACCCACAGATGCCTACGCCCACCTCCTCATGATGTACCCGGAAGTTTTCCGTCCAGAACTTCGCCAAACGCCCACGGTTCCTGCCAAGCACGGTATTTATCACCATATCAAGACGACAGGACCCCCACTCTTCGCAAAATTCAGACGTCTGGCACCGGAACGATTGGCAGCCGCGAAACAGGCTTTCGCCGAAATGGAGGAAATGGGCCTCCAGCCCATGGTCGTCACCCTTAATCATCGTTCTGAAAAAAGACGGCTCCCTCTGTCTGTGCGGGTATTACAGGCGCCTGAACATGCAAACAGAACCGGATCACTACCCCCTCCCAAGCATTGCCGACGTGACCTCCTACCTGCACAAAGCGAAGGTTTTCTCTACGCTCGACCTCCTGAACGGGTATTATCAGGTACCTATGAACCCAGAAGACATCTCCAATACCGCCATCACCACTCCGTTAGGTACATACACCTTCAATTACTCCGGTTTTGTCCTTCGTAATGCTGGGGCCACGTTTCAACGTCTCATAGATGGCATCTTAGGGGACCTCCCTTTCTGCGTATGTTATGTGGACGACATACTTGTGTTCTCCTCCTCAAAAGAGGAACACCTCCGTCACCTGCGCATCGTGCTCGACCGCCTGCAACGAAACGGCCTTGTAGTCCGGTATGACAAGTGTACCTTTGGCACCAACGAAGTGTCGTTCTTAGGTCACTGCATCACTCCTGAAGGAGTCCATCCCCTCCCTGAGAAGGTAGCAGCCGTTCAGAACTTCTCCGCGCCCTCGACGGTCAAAGCTCTGCAGGAATTCTAGGGCATGATCAACTATTATCACCGTTTTCTGCCAGCTATTGCCGCCACTCTTGCTCCCCTCTACGCCTCCCTCAAAGGCAAGCCAAAGGACCAGAAGTTGGGTCCCCTTCAAGAAGCAGCCTTCTGCAATGCAAAGAAGGCTATATCAACTGCTGCGGCTCTCACTTTTCCTATCCCACACGCCCCTCTCCTTCTCTCCACCGATGCCAGCGACGTTGCTATTGGTGCAGTGCTCGAGCAGGTGGTCAATGGCTCGCCCCGCCCATTGGCCTTCTTGAGCAGAAAACTGTCCAAGGCAGAATCGGGTTATTCTACCTTCGATCGAGAATTGCTTGCAGTGCACTTGGCTTTCCGTCACTTTCGCCATTTCTTAGAAGGTACGCCCTTCGTCATTCGCACAGACCACATGTCTCTGGTACACGCCTTCACTCGACAGTCTGACGCCTGGTCCGCCCGTGAACGCCGACATCTCTCAGCCGTGGCTGAATACAATTGCACCCTTCAATACGTCCCTGTGAAAATGAATCCCGTAGCCGATGCCCTGTCAAGAAACACGTTGGCTGCCGTTCAACTGGGATTGGATTACAACGCACTGGCTAAAACCCAACGACAGGATCCAGAGTATCGAGCATGTAGGACATGCTGCACGTCCCTCCGTTGGGAAGACTTTCCCCTAGAAGATTCCAACACCACCCTCCTCTGTGACGTCAGTACTGGTAGACCGCGACCTTGGATTCTTGCTCCCATGCGCCGACAGGTGTTTGATTCCATTCATGGCCTTTCACATCCCTCGTGCCATTCTACTGCACAGCGGCTGAGGGCAAAGTTCATTTGGCACGGCATTTCTGAGGATGCTTAGGATTAGGTCCGCGCCTGTACTTCTTGCCAAACTTCCAAAGTACATCGACACATGGATTCAGGAGTGGGCACCTTTCCTCAACCTCAGCGTCGTTTCGCACACATTCACGTCGACGTTGTAGGCCCCCTACCCACATCACAAGGACATCGTTACCTGTTTACCGTCATCGACCGCTCCACTCGTTAGCGTGAAGCCATTCCCATGGAAACTGCAACGTCTGCCCCATGTACATCTGCCTTACTCTCTGGATGGATTTCAAGATTCAGTATCCCTGAGCATATCACTTCTGACAGGGGAGCCACTTTCACCTCTCAATTGTGGACGTCATTAGCGAATCTCCTTGGCATCACCCTACATCAGACAACAGCCTACAACCCCGCTGCCAATGGAATGGTTGAACGTTTTCATCGCACCCTAAAAGCAGCTTTGATGTCCCGCTGCAAGGATTGCAACTGGTTTACTCAGCTTCCCTGGGTCCTCCTGGGACTAAGGACCACTCCTAAAGACGCCCTCGACGTCTCAGCATCTGAAATGGTGTATGGCGACCCTGTTGGTCGTCCCTGCTGAATTTTTTTCCTTCTACAACCTCCTCCGACGATCTCCAGCGCATACGTCACGTCGTGGGAAAATTTACTCCGTGCCGCCAGACTTACAAGACCTAGCAAAGCATCACATACCAACGGACTCGCACTCTGCAACGCACGTCTTCCTGCGCAATGACACTAGCAAGCCACCATTAACGCCCTCTTACACGGGCCCTTTTCTTGTGTTATGACGCAGTCCGAAAGCATTCCTACTAAACATTCGTGGGAAAGAAGACTGGGTCTCCATTGATCGTCAAAAACCTGCTTATCTTCTGCCAGATGACCCGCCTACAGTTTGCCTCTCTAGATCAGGGCGCCCTATTTAACATGTACAGTATGTAATTTTTAGGGGGGGAGCCATGTACCAACAGTGTGTCACACGATCGTACATAAATTATTTTGTATATATTATGCTTGTATCTGCGCTCTTCCCTCGCACTAAAAAGAACCTTAATTTTCATGTTTCCGGTTTTCCTCTGTAACATTGTCACTTGCTCGAACATGTATTTTCCTGTTGCCTTGAGGTTTTGTATATAAAGGAGAGTGTTCCTTAATAAAGTACTCAGTTGATTGCATCCTGCCTTTGAGTTCACAACCCTCTCTCGTCCCGTCACAGTTATGATATATTAGGGCAAATTGACATGTATGAACATGATCCAAGTGGAGTGGGGTCCTAAAAGAGACACATAGGGTAAGCGAGATAGTAGGGCTGACTCGAATCTCAGAGCTCTTCCATTGTTAAAGACAACAAGAAGACATATGTTTCTGCATCAGATGGTTGAACTGATGGAGGTGATTTTAGTCCTAGAGATGACAATTTTCTCAATTAGGCTGAAGTTCCAAATGATTTTAGTGTACTCATCCTTTGAGGCCAGTGAATGTGTTTTTTTTTTTCTCTCTATAGATGAAGACGTTTTGAAAATTATGATTGGGACGACAAATAGGATCCTTGAAGAAAGGGTGTTCAGACGCAACCCAAATAACCAAAGAATGAAAAGGTGGAAACCTGTTTTTTTCGCAGAAATACACGTGTTTCTCATTTAACATTACTTATGGCTCACAAAAAAAAAAAATTGAATATTGTTCAATAAACTTCCACCCAAACACGCTTTCAAAAAGCAACTTCCACCTAAACACGCTTTCAAAATGCATTATCCATGTTATATTCTACGATATTTATAAGTTTCTGTATTTTGTTGGAAATAATGAAAGGCATTCGTATGATGATAATATGGTATGGAAAATACGAAACAACATGACAATTATACGAAATTGTTTCAGTAACTTCATTCAAACATTCCATTCCAAAGGTTAGGGATCGCCGAATTTTTGGTTTTGTTTAAAAGTCGTTTCGTTTCTAAAAAGCGTATAAAACTACTTTTTGGGAGGTGTGAAGGGCGGATAAAGCTACGTGTTAAAAGTGATTGTCGAATTGTATTAGTTTTGGATAACAATGGGTATGCAAGTACAAATATTGATATACCTCACTATCAATTTCTAAAACATTCATGGCCCATAGGGAAAACAAAGAGTTTGTTAATATCTAAATAAAATCTAATTTTATATACTGATAATCATTACACCAGCCCAAATCTGAGTAAATTCCTTTTTATTTTTAAACAATACTGGTCTTGTGAATTCTGTTCATGAAAACCGTTAGGGTATGTCTAAATTTCTTCACGTGATGCAAGAGGGGGAAGTGGTAAAAATGAAAAGAAAGACCATCTGCTACCTCTGAAATGGAAAGTATGCCGTGAATTGGATTTCCTCAAACATTCAAACAGTTGATATAAAACACACAGGTAAAAGACATTTCAAGTATGAAGAACCTTTTATGAAAATTGATGTGGCTCTTAATGTTACGATCTTCAAACCGTTAAAAATTCTGTTAATTAATGAATGAAAGTTTCCAGCAACCACCATGGAATTGTGGGAAATGAATATATATATATATATATATATATATATATATATATATATATATATATATATATATATATATATATATATATATATATATATATATATATATATATATATATGTATATATATATATATATATATATATATATATATATATATATATATATATATATATATATATATATATATATATATATATATATATATATATATATATACATATATATATATATATATATATATATATATATATATATATATATATATATATATATAAACAGCACGTATATTCAGAAACTTATAGAGAAAATCAATATTACTAATTCAGATACTTTAACTGACAAATCAAATCAATCAAAACATCAATAGGAAAGAGGAAAAGTCAGTAAGATTGAAATACTTAAAGAATATTTTTTTTGCAGCTGCTGAGATGATAATGATACGGAAATTTAAGGCTCGAGAACGTTGCCTACGGGCGGCTGAAGTAGAGATTTAACTGCCACGATGACTGGATTGGAAGACCTCACAGGAAGGGTGGCATCAAGATGGGACAACACAAGTCTTCTCCAAGAATTCGATGATAGGGTTGAACTAAGGCAGGCTGCAGGTAGTGTTGGCTACTTCTTGTCACAAGCAGGGAGGGCTGGGGCTTCAATTTGTCTCTTGTTCTCAGCTATAAAAGGATTTATGAGATAGGCATTTTTCGTCTGCAAGGAAGGTTGAAAACGAACTCTGTCAGGGTTCTGGTATTTTCTGCTCCTTATATAATCAGGACTTGACTCTCATCTGCTTCCGACATAGTTCCTCTCTTGTCTTATGTCCTGTCCTTTGACAATCTCTTCTTGAAGTTTATATACCCATGTACGGGAGGAGTTAATTACAGTAGGCAGCGGTCATTTCCATGGAAGGCGTTTTATTATCAATTCTGCGTCTCGATTGGCCTCCCCAAAAACACCCACTTTGATCACGGCAATGAAGCATCTAGAAGATATATATGATATAATCTTGATCACGTATTAAGTCGCCACAAAAAGACAGTGTGTGCCCATACATGATGACATATTTCATAAACAACAATATTCCTCATGGTCGGTTTCTATAAATATGGTGACTCCTTGACTCCACAGATTGTTGCAGGCGCACTTCATCAAGGCTCTGTTTACTTTCAAACTGCTGACGACAGTGAAGTGGTGACAGGTTTGACCAAACAATGCGGCAGTCGAATCTCGTCTCACTACTCACACTTTGCGAATAGTTATTTTTTTCTTTTAATAACATATCCCTTCAAAAGTATGGTATCTACCCATGACACTTAAGGATGTGAAAATATGTGACTTAAAGACAAATTTTCATCAACAATCTCTAGAGGTTCGTCCTTGACCATTATTTCTTGTTTCTCTTCATTTTCATTGAACATTATCTTACTTTTGTTCATACTCATCTTCTATACTACATTTTTATTTCTCTATTGAAATCTTCTATCATCTTTTGCAATTCGTTCCATGAATTACTAAGTTGAACTAAGTCATCTGCAAATCTTAAGCGGGTAATGTATTTCCGATTTATGTTAATTCCTACACTTTCCCAATCTAAATTCACAAAAACATCTAGTTTAGTTTGTTTTCTAGCTCTGTTTCTCAGTTGGAGTTTTCTTATTAAATTTATGTAGTTTTAGGATTACTCTACTACCCGTATCTTCAAATTCTCTAATATAAATAATATCTATGCTTGGTCTTTTAAAGGCTTTCATTACTGGTGAATGTTTGATAGAATAAAAAGCTTTTTAATAGTGTTTACATTCAATACTTAGTGGTTTGTCATTTTTCCATTAGCTGGTAAATTACATGGATATGATCAGTTGTTGAATATCCGTTTCTAAAACATTCTTGCTCACTTGTGTGATTAAAGTCTAACTTTCTGTTCAATTGGCCTAATATGACCTTTGTCATTTTTTCATATATTACAGAGATGAAAATTACTGCGTGATGATTTTTCAGGTAATTTTTGTTTCTTTGGATGAAATAATAAATGATACAATTTTTCCAGCAGAATTATATGAAACAGTTTTGCAAACATATTGTGTAAAGTTCAGCGAAATTTAAAACTATAATATATTTTCCCTATATTATCAGATTATCTGTTATGCCATTTTCTGCTCTTCTGCTTTTCATGCTTTTTGACGCTTTCTTTATATCTTTTTTTTTTTACTTTCGGTACAGTCTCAGGAGTTGAATTATTTCAATTGACAAATATGTTCCTTATATCACTCTGGTATAGCCTTACACAGAAATCCTCTGCAATTTTTATCACTCAATCTCTTATGTTGATATATCAATTTTCATCTGCCAAAGAAAATATTCATAGGCACAGTATGCCAATTTATTTTTTCTTACCTCTATGTTTCTTGCCACCTTTAATGTTTCCTAATTATGGTCTGTTTATTGTTACGAATCTATTATTTTTAGTTTGCCTATTGGTGAGGAGAGCTCTGTTCATTACGTTTTATCTCTACTCGAATTTTACCCCATTTTCTATGTTTTATTTTTTTTTTCTTTACTAGTTTTTTGGTGGTTTCTGATATTGTCCTGAGCCTTTTTCAGCGATATCTCTCTGTGATTACTGTATTTTTTTTTGTATTACTGTTCATTTCTTCTTTACTTGCTTCCATTGCTCCACGTAGCAAGGAGTGCCTACGTTTTATTGCTATACTAAACTCATTCGTTTTTCTTATTGCAGGAGTGTTATTTTTCTTTCCTGAAATTACGTTTTTTCTTACATATAATTCTATGATTCCTTGACTATAATTTGTTTAACACTGTTACATCAATAATCAAATTAACTTTGTCACAGAGAATAAAACTTATGTTGTTTTCCTTTTATAGATCGGGACTTAACAATAACTCTTTTCTAGGTTTATTTTTATATAAAAAAAGGGTTCGACTCTTTTAGATCTTTTTCCATCCCATTTTAAAATCATGTCTTGTATATTGTTTCTTGAGCCAACTCCAAAAATACCTAGGGCTGATTACCCTCTCTTATTTTAACCTACTTTATATAAAAATCATCCAAGAAATCCAAATATATTCCTATTCTCTTTTTAACATAAAAAGTTCTTATTCTTGCTCCGTATTGGGTGTTGTAGACGTATTCATTTGAATGAGTTTTTTTTATTTATTTTTTTTTTTTTTTTTTTAATAGTCAATCCTGGAATGGTCTCACTGATACTACACAATTCTTCTGTTATATGCATGTTTTTATTAATAGGAAAATCAGCTTTATTTTCTTTGTTCCTTCAATGTCCGCTTAAGCAAAAGATATGGCCGTCTTCTAACTTTATGTAAGATTACCCTGTTATTCTAATTCCAATCAATGCACTTGAATCGTAATGTAATTATTTCAGCTCTTTCAGTAACAGAGCAAGATCTTCTTCCCTAGACAGGGTCCTAACATAGCACGTTGCGATGGTTACTTTCAGAAGGTGGTCTTTTCTATTCCATCGACACTCAAACACACACACACACTATATGTATGTATATATATATATATATATATATATATATATATATATATATATATATATATATATATATATATATATATATATATATATGTATATACATATATATTCATATATATATATATATATATATATATATATATATATATATATATATATATTTTATATATATATATATATATATATATATATATATATATATATATATATATATATATATATTTATATATATATATATATATATATATATATATATATATATATATATATATATATATATACAGTATGTATATATGAATAAATAAATAAATAAATATATATATATATATATATATATATATATATATATATATATATATATACATATATATATATATATATATATATATATATATATATATATATATATATATATATATATATATATATATATATATATATATATATGTATAAACACACACACACACACACATATATATATATATATATATATATATATATATATATATATATATATGTATAAACACACACACACACACATATATATATATATATATATATATATATATATATATATATATATATATATATATATATATATATATATATAAGGAGAAAACCATGGATATCGAATGATACTTGGGATACTAATAAAATGAGATATAAACAGAAATTAATTGGTATAAGTTTTCGAGGAAGTAATGATAATTACAAAGTAGAGCATGCTAAGTATTCCAGTATTGACAGCGAGGTCAAAAGAAAAGCCAGGGAAGACGGAAGAGAGTATTAGACAGTAAAGCAGATGAGGCCGACCAAGATATGAATTCAGGAAGAGGCTATGGTGTGAGAATTGCTCAAAATTATTAATGAAATCTTATCTATGGCAGAGGAGAATAAACATATACCCATCAGAAAGAGAGATGGCTCTCTTATAGCAACATAAGATGTAGAAACTTTTGTGAGGTTATGAATAGGACATATGAAGGGAGTAATTTGTTTGATATACCTGAAGCTTATGGAGACCTTGATGTACCTATAAAAATATTCATATGTTTGAAGTTGAGGCTATCCTAAGAAATCTAAAGAGATGGAAAGCCCCTGGATTTGTTGGAATAATTGCTGAGATGATACTGTCTGAAAATAAGGTGACTCCCAGACTACTTACAAGATTATTTTGTAGAATGTGACATGAAGAAGCCAAACCTGATGAATGGGAGTTAGGAGTGTTGGTGATAATAGCTAAAAAGGGAGACCTGACTGATTGTAATAATTACAGAGGCATAACACTTACGTCAGTTGTTATGGAAATATATAGTATGCTTATTCTCAAGAGACTGAACATAAAAATTTATGAAAAGCTGAGAGATGAACAAGCAGGATTTATAAAAGCTAGAAGTTACACTGACCTAATTTTCATTTTGAGATATGTTGTACAGCAATACGTATAATCTATATAAATCCCCTTTTGATGGTATTTGTGTGCTATGAAAAACCTTTGATAGTGAGCACCGGCCAATTTTGTGAAGAATCCTACGTTGTTATGGAATTCCTCCTAAATATGTAAATCTTATTAAGTCTTTTCATGAACATAGCAAGTGCAAAGTTTATGTTAATGGAGTCTTATCAAGTGAGTATCCAGTGAACAGCGGAGTACACCAAAGGAATGTGCTGCCACCTATGTTGTTTATCCTCCTCATGGACTTTGGAATGTGTAGAACAGTCAGAGATGGTGGAGACTGATTCAACTGGGTTGGTGATAGGAATTTAGCAGACATAGAGTGTTCTGATGATGATGTCCTTTTTAGCAGAACACCACTAGATTTTCAACGCTTGCTTACCAGATTGCATGAAATATCACACATGCTGGGGCTGAAGATAAATGGAAGAAATACAGAGAATATAAGAACGGAGTATGCAATGGAAGATGAAATATCATCGGAAGGAGACAGGATTAAAGAGGGAGAATCATTTAAGTATTTAGGAGCAATGGTCTCCAATACAGGATCTTTTGAATTAGAGTTCAGTGAAAGATTGAAAAAAGCAAATCAGACAATGGCTATGTTAAGTAAAATTTGGAGATCAAATTGCCAGAAATCTTATTTAAAAATCAGACTATTTTTCAGTTTAGTGAGATCGGTGTTACTCTGAGTCATGGTATGAAATAAAACAATCTCCAATAGATTTAACAGATTTGAGAATGAAGGCTGATTCATACGACCCGTTTTCTTTTTGACAGGCTGGCCGTCGGTTAAGCGGCGTCTACCTTTCGTACGTGTATTCAAAGGCAACTGATCACACGACCCGTCAGGCTGATGGCAGCCCTTGGTTGTCAGCCGTCCGAGTCAGCTCGGCTTTTTTTCCAAGAAACATCAGCTGGTTTGACGGGCGTTACCCACCCGTCCCAACCAACGGGTGGATGATGTTTCAAGGGAACCTGGACCTGTATCGTACCTGTTCATTTCGTAGCCTACAACCCCGACTTTTCCTCATAGTATAGTCAAAGAAATTAGTTACTTTGGTGTTGACACCATGTATGAGAGGTTAACTGAATTTTTCAAGTGAATGAGGAGATGTTTGATGTGGCAAACAAGATTCTTGGTATGGTGCATAGAGTATAATGAAGTTGCATAACTTATTTTATCAACACAGTTATCAACCAACATCTTATAGTGTCAAAATGATAGTAATTTACTCGATCCTCCCGTGAGAGAGTCCAAATAAGCAAAGAGAACCTCACGCTGGTAAATGGATACGGAACGCCCCTTGTGAATATATAACAATTCAATGGCGGTTAGCCACTGGCCAGCCTATCAGAAAGAAAACGGGTCTTGTAAATAGACCTTAAAGCCCTCAGAAGGATATTGGTGTTAAATTGAAAGATGCTATCCTGATTAGGGGTAGATTGAGATGGTTTGAGCATGCTCTTCACACTCCCCAAGAGAGATT
>NC_090734.1:31906824-31909324 GCF_036898095.1 Palaemon carinicauda | reverse complement strand
TATATATATATATATATATATATATATATATATATATATATATATATATATATATATATATATGAAGAGACATGTTCCCTCCACGTCATCGTATTAATTAGGATATCAACCATGATTATCCAAATAACCTCTAGGTCTCATAATATGTCCTAAAAAGTTTCCTTAGCAAAAGAGAACGACAAATACCTGTGTCTACAAAAAATCGTACACCCGTTTCTGCATCATGTAAAAAGAAGAGGTTAGAAACACGGAAGGCCACCACCACAAGCGATGGCCTACTTACATGTTTTTTCAGCCACTGACAATCTTTGTCACATCTCTTCGCAGCAACCCCGAATCTGGAGTGGTAGTAGCCAAACTGCGGCCGATGGGCGGCAGTAAGTGGCTGTAGAAGTCGTTAGTTGGAGAGCAAGCGAGTGGTGGGTGATGGGTGGCTTTGTCGCCGCTCCGTCTCATTATGAGGTAGGCGTGTATGTCCTATGGCATTCACGTCAGCTTCGGTTGACATTGAATAAGTGTCTTCTTTGTCAGGAGGGAAGGCGTTGATAGAGGTTTTGAGGGTCGTGAATTGGCTGTCCTTAAGGGCGTTGGCTTTGGTCACCAAGTCCTTTATGGGTAAACTATCGACATCGGGTATGGCAGCACGTACAGGTTCAGGTAAACAGCGTACCCGCAGGGCACGAAGTAGGTTCACTTCAAGATTAGAGCAGTCTGCGGCAGGTTGCAGGTGAGGGATACTGGTCATTTCCCTGAGGAGGAGCGATGCCCTTAGGTCCCCCAAGGGTTGTTGAGAGAATTTAAAAAGCTTATCTGGTGACGGTGAGTACTGCTGCAGAAGGTATGTTTTGAGGGCGTCATACACTATTTGGGTGTCTCCTTTTTGACAAAGTCTGTCGAAGATTAGCGGGAAGTTGTCCTCGGGTATCGCTGCAAGAACATAATCAGCTTTGGTGCTTGAGCAAGTTACGCCCTTGATGTGGAACTGGACTTGTGCGCGCTAAAACCAAGCAAACGCCTCTCTGCTTGCAAACAACGAAAGTTTCTTTGGGGCGGCCATAGTAACAGTGACAGGGGGGCGGGGATGCAGGAGGAGCTAGTCAATTTCCTGGGTCACCAATGTGACGAGCCAGGAGTAGGTTGTGGTTCAAAAGCGGGATGAAAGCAACTGAGTAACTTTATTACAGAACATCAAGTTTATATACACACCAGGTCCTGGCAAGAAGATAACAAAATACAACAGGCTGTTTCTTGTCCAACCGGCAACCGATTCTGTTAGTAGTTAACAAAAAGAAAAGCACACAGGTTGATGCAAGTTACTGTCAGTGCGAGGGGAGAGCGAAGATACAAAGAAAGATATATACAAAAAAGAGAAATGTCGATACTATGGCACACGGTTGATACACCAATGAATGATGAAAGTGACATGCTTGCATAGTTTCTTGAAATAAACAATCTTAAAATCACTAACATCTTTCTCTTTTTTAAAAGGGAACTTAGAAAATGGATATGCAGAACAGGAAATGGGAGATCGAAACACAAACTAGAGTTTACTCGTAGTGAAAATATCAATTTAGTTAAACATGTAACTGTGATGAACAAGTTAAAGTCGAGCAGTCATGGAATGGTAAAAATTTCATTTTACACACATCTGAGGAAAAAAAGAGAAATAACTATTTCAGAAAGGAATAGAAAGTACTATAAAAAGAAAAAAAGTCTGATGAGCTTGGTTTAGCAATATAAAACAGGCGAATGATGAAATGCAAAGAAGTAAAGAAGAAATGAATATATATATATATATATATATATATATATATATATATATATATATATATATATATATATATATATATATATATATATATATATATACATATATATATATATATATATATATATATATATATATATATATATATATATATATATATATATATATATATATATATATATATATATATATATATATATATAAATGATTATGTCCAGCAGTTACTAGCCCATTGTTAAAAAAGGTCTTATACATATCCTTCCACTTTCATCTGTCCATGATCTTTCTATTCCAATCCAAGTCAGCCAAGTTTCTTAGTTCCATGCCTCTTTTGCAAATTCGCAGTAACGAGAAACAATGATATTTGGTGTTCGGAACCGATAGTGTGAGTGTCTTGTACACGTTGGTGGGGATAACATATCCAATGGCAGCAACCAGGGGAACGTCAGCGTTCTTAGAATGTCTAAGTTGTGTCCTGGAGAGTTGTGTAGGCAAAAGAGAACGGCAAGAACTGGTGTCCACTAAAGACTGCAGGCCCATACTTACTTCATGTAAAATTAATGTATTAGTGGCAGTGGAAGCAACCAACACAAGCGATGGCCTACTAAAATTTGTTATGGCAACTGACAAACGTTCACATAATACTTCGCAGCCGTCCCGAATCTAGAGTGGTAGCTGCAAAATTTTAGTCGTTGGCCGTCAGTAAGTGGCTGAACAGATCGTTTGTTGCAC
>NC_090734.1:31901824-31904324 GCF_036898095.1 Palaemon carinicauda | reverse complement strand
CTCAAACGAGTTCGGCTTGTACTGATAGGGTGCCACAGCCCACCCTCCCCCGTTATCCATCACAGATGAAGATTCATAAGCTGAATACCCTACTGCTGCTACCTCCCCGGTCATCCAAGGCGACTGGAGGAAGCAGCGAGTGTACTGGAACTGCTTCAAAATCGCTCGCCATTCATTCCCATTTCTAGCCCACTCTCCTGCCTCTCTCATATATATCTTCCTATCACCGAGACCTTTCTTCACTCCATCAATCCACCCAAACCTTGGCCTTCCTCTTGTACTTCTCCCATCAACTCTTGCATTCATCACCTGCTTTAGCAGACAGCCATTTTCCATCCTCTCAACATGGCTAAACCAGGTCATCGACTTCCAGGGTCACTAATGTGACGGGCCGAGAGAAGGTTTTAACTGAAAGACAGGATGAAAGCAACTGAGTGAGTTTATTATAGGACACTCTCCTTTATATACAAAAGCTCAATGCAACAGGAAATTTCATGTCCTAAACCGACACCGTTACCGGTGAGGAAAAGACGCATGTTTATTCAGGTTCTTATTAGTGCGAGGGAAGAGCGAAGATACAAGCATAATATATGCACAAAATGAACTATGTACGAATGTGTGACACACGGTTGTTACATCTGCCTCTCCATCACTTTCATTCCCCACAACTCTGATCCATACATCACAGTTAGTACAATCACTTTTTCCTACAGAACTCTCTTTACATTCATGCCTAACCCTCTATTCTTTACCACACCCATCACTGGCCCCCACCACTATATTTATTCTGTTACACTGAGCCCCATTGTCAGGTATATAACTATTTGGTTTCCTCCCATCCCTCGGTTAGGAGGGACTTTATGTAATCATAAGCAGAAAGGTATACTCAGAAATCACAACTGCAGTGTTGTAGTTAGGTAAAGGGAGAGGGGGAAATCTGTTTAATTTATATGGGTGTGTGTCAGTAAGTAGGAGCTGAAATTGATATAATTTTCACCATCCTTTGAAGTAGCAGTAGGCCTGAGGTGTGTGTGTGTTGATCTGTAGTTCATATGAGTGTAACACAGAAACTATCGAGGGAAGCACCCACAGGGAGAGTATGCGGCAGAATGCAGACCATTATTGACTTGGTAATTGGAGTTAATCCTAAACCATGAGCTAAGCCTCCTATGGCCTTGAATGTTCTTATTTATGTTTGCTAAATTGTTTGGTGAGTGAAAATATCAGTCCACAATCTATGGAATTGCCCAAATATCCAATATCCTCCTCAAGTATATTTGGGAAATTTTGTTTCAGCCATAACCTCTGGTATTCCCTTAATTAGATCCATGTACACATAATAAGAAAAGTTCCCAATACCTAGTATGTTGTGCTCAAATGAAGAGCAATAAAGTTATGACCATCTTCAGTCAATGGATCCAGATCTTCCCAGGTATAGTTAACCTTGTAGATTCTCAACTATCCTAAACACCTGGATAGCCACATGCTCTGTAATAAGACTCTTAGGTAAGGATGAGGGATTCTAAAGCATCTCATGAACCATTTTGGCCTAAGCAAGGTTTATGGTACCAGACAGCCAGGAGTAGCAAGCATTCTAGCCGTAATTGATGCAAATGAAAACACAAAGGTTAGAACAGCCCGTGAATATGCATGGTCATTGAGCAGATATGTGGGAATTATCATGAATAAATTAAAACTAAGATGAAGACCATACAAAATATAAAGGGATGACAAATATTAGTTATGGGGGAGATTTCATAGTTGTAAAATTGGCTGATCATTACTCATAACTTCTGGAAGGATGCTGTATACTTGCAGCTCGGAAAAACTTTATCGTTATACGGATAAAAAAGGGGCAGAAAAAAAAAAATAATAACTGTCCAATAAATTTCTGTCCGTATTATATCAAATGATTATATACAAAAGAAAAAAAAAAGATTTATTAACATATAGTTTAAAGCAAGAATGAAAAAGATTTCAAAAATTATATGACATGCTATAGTACGCTTAAGCAGGTTTATGATATCAGTTCCGGAGAGAACGAGAGAAAAAAATCAAGCAATGCCGTTACACCGAACGAGCGTGTATGCATTACTTGTGGTTTAATGTTGTTGGTGCATGCGTTTGAATGATTTTCAGTTTATATTTCTAATGCACTCTTATATTTAATCGTTGGATTCTATAACTATAACTACAAAATTCTTCTTTGTCACTTGCAATTCTTTTCTAAAAAAGGAAACCCAAAAACATGAAACGGACATTCAAATTAAGATATACATGAGAAGGAGAGCTTTCGGTTAACAAAACGAGATTAGTAAAATTAAAATTAAAATCATATATATATATATATATATATATATATATATATATATATATATATATATATATATATATATATATATATATATATATATATATATATACATACATATATTTATATGTATATATATATATATATATATATATATATATATATATATATATATATATATCTATATAT
>NC_090734.1:31876824-31881824 GCF_036898095.1 Palaemon carinicauda | reverse complement strand
CCTCCTCACTTGCTCACGATCATCAATCCTCAACATGTGCCCAGACCATCTCAGTCGTGCCACTCTTATCATGTCTGTAATCTCACTATAGTGGCCATTATTCTTATTTCATAATTTTCCAATCTTTCAAGCAGTGATATTCCTATAATCCACCTCACCATTCTCACCTCTGCTCTCTCAGCCTTCACTTTCTCTTCTCGTCTGGAAACCTTTTTCTGATCCATATATTAACACTGTCCTGTTACTGTGCTATAGATCTTGACTCTCACCTTTATTGACATTTTCTTATTACGTACCACTCCTGCTACCTCCTTCCACTTTTCTTATGCTGCTTTTTATAATATTATTAATTTCAGCCTCATATCCTCCCTCCTGCTTTATATTAGATCCAAAGTATATAAATTGCGCAAACTCTTTTTTTTTCAAATGTGCCTCTACTTTTGTGTATGGTTATCCTGTCCAAACCTTCCCTACTGCTCATCATAGCTTCAGTTTCATCCACATATACCCTCAAGCCACTCCTTTTCAAAGTTTCTTGCCACTTTAATGCCGATCTCTGTAATTCTTCCTCAATTGCATTAGTAATCTTCAAATCATATGCATAAAATAACTCCCAAAACTCACTTAACACATCCAAGACCAACACAAATATAAACAAGCTCAATGTTCACCAACGGTGTAATCCAACACTAACCTTAAAGGTTTATGTCTCTCCAACAGCTGTTATTAATTTCTTCCTTCTTATTTTGTATATCATCTGTACCATTATAACCATCTTCTCTTGGACTTTCCTCTTCCTCACGAACCAAAACACCACTTCTCTTCTTATTCTATCATTAGCCTTCTCTACATAGACAAAAGCACAAGAGAGCTTCTGGTTTCCCTCCAGCCTCTTTTCGTATAACTGCCTCTTTACAAAGAATTCATCCTCCGTCCCTCGACCCCTCATGAATTTATATTGCTGTTTCCAAATCTTTACAATCTCTCTCAATCTCTCATCTAGTGCCCTCTAAAACTTAGAAACCATGCTATGTTAGTTTCATTCCCTTGTACTTAGCCGGTTACATGATGGGACCTCTCTGCTTGAATATTGATATTAACAGACTCTGCCAATTCTTCCTGCATTATTTCCTCTACCTTGATTGCGATTGATAAATGCGGAATCCATATTTCTCCCTCTGTAGGTAGTATCTTGATCATTTTAATTTGAACATCTGACATACCTGGTAGTTCTCCATTTTCAATTTTACCCAATACTTGCATTACTCCTATATTTCGTATCTCTATCCCTTGCCCCTCAACCGTTTCTGCTTCGCTAAGCTCCTTTTTTTTATTGTTAGTTTTCAATAGTTGTTCATAATATTCTCTCTCTCTCCAATTAATGCCATCATCCCTATGCAATATATTTCCATCACTTTTCCTAATGACTACCATATGCCTTAAAACCAGTCCTTGCCTTTTCCTCATGTTTGAAATAATATGAATATCCTTGTCTCCCTAATTTGGTCCTAACTTTTCATTTAACTGCCTTACCGCTCTTCCAATAGCTATACATACTTTTCTCCTAGAATCTATTGCCTCTCCTCTGCACTATGCCTCTACTGCTGTGTCTGTCTTATTTCCCAGTCCTTAAATTCTAATATTTTATCTCGACTGATTCTTGAACCTCTCTGTTCTCAACCACTTTTCTCCTTTCAACACACCATATTTGCATGTTCTTCCCACTAATTTCTCCATTTCCCCAACACAGATTTCTCTCATACACAACCCTAAATTTTTATATTTGTTAATTTGTCCATTCTCTAAGTCCAACAATCCCAGACGACTTTCACTTACAGTCCTCCTAAATTGTTGAAGCTTTTCTCCTTTAGAGTCCCAAAACTTAATTCTACATATCTCATCTCTGTTCTCGGGTTTTGTACCTTTCATTTCCAAATCCATCACTGCCAATCTATGTTTTTTAACATAAGGTTTCCCAAAACTGTTCTAAACTCATAATTTTTTTTCTGCTTGTCTAACCAATTTGTAATCTATTAAGCTTTCCAGTCTTCCACTTTCATAGGTTATTAGATGCTTATCCAGCTTTTTAAATCAAATGATCATACATGCCATTCTATCAATTAGCCATTTCTAACATATAATATCTATCCTCATTTTTATTTTCCAACCTATGGCCTCCATGTACCACCTAATAGCGATCCCTTCTCTCCCCCACTCGGCCATTCATATATGTTATGTATTTGTACAGTAATACCATATTCACTACGTTTATTGAAAGTAATGTTGCACAGTATTGCATTGATGGAACCTATTTTAACAATAGATATAAATGTGGTACATTTTTATTGAAGGATTTAAACATTTATTAGTTACATCGATAATTTCAGATTTTTCTTACTTTTGTATTACAACGGGATCCAGTCTTTTTAGAGTGATCGTCATTGGTTATTTCCATATTTTCTTATACAAGAGTTTAGTTTACGATGCTCTTACTAACGAGTCACAAGACACTCAGGGCTGTAGCCATTATGTAATAAAAGTGGGATCAATGGAATTTTATAATACAGCAGTCTTCATTATTATCAAGCAGAATCGGATAGGATGCAGAACGCCAAACTAATAATCTAATGTTATCCCTAGTGAGTGAGTAGTTACAACAATAGTAACGAATATATAATTGATACAAAACAATGGCGACGGAGTATTAAAAAAACTCACACAGAAGCAGCTGCAGCAGCAGAAGAAGAGCCAACTAGAGGAATGCAAAGTCATGCAGCAGGTATCTACAGCCAACCAGAGGATCACACAACCCTAGGCTACAAACAAATTTGATATCAAGAAAGAAGGTAACATCAACCATTTCTTTTTTTTAATTTATTTTTATATAAATTAATGTGGGAGTGAGTTTTGTTACAAGTAAGCATTGAGATGCGTAGGTAAATATTCACCATAAGTCAGAGTAAGTTTGCATGAAGTTACATGAAGTATAGAGCAACTAAAATTCATTGGATGAAGTTACAAACAGTGCAATCAACAAAAAAGGAACTAAGTTACAATTAGCTTTGTTTAGGAAGTTACAAGGTATTTTGTTTAGATATCATTTGCCTATTCTATTCTAAGTACGAATTTAAAATGCCTCTGGACATTGAACATCCTGAATGCTTTGGTCTTGTTTCAGAACCAAATGTTGTTGAAACATGATGATGACATTGCTATGAGGAATTTAAGACATATTGAGAAGCATGGTATTATTTCAAACAGCCGGTAGTTAGGTTTGGGAATTGTTCAATATTTTGCAAGCTTGAATACAACAAATCTAACTTCCACCTAATCCTCGTACGTCTTGCTGATGAATTATAGCCGTTAAATAAAAACATGTAGATCATGTGAATGTTTGAGATGTAAAATTTCCTGAAGAAATTGCACCAAGGGAATCAAATATTAACCAAGATGCTGAAACATTAAATGTAGATTCAGAATGTATTGATATACCAGTACAGAATACAGTTCGAGTACTTCACAATAGGAGGGTTAAAAGGAAGCCCCTCGAGAGAATTTGTTTGTAAAGTTTGTACATTGTTCAGTTAAGGGTGAAGACACTTATATATTTGTACTGTAATACCATATGCGTTATGTATATTGCAAGCAATGTTTGCACAGCACTGCATTGATAGAACATGTTTAGTTTGTAATTATAATTGTAGTAGCATGTATTAGGAAGAATTTAAACCTTTATTAGCTAGCTCAGAGATATGTTATGATTGTTCTTACTGTTGTATTACAGTAGCATGAATGATGATTATTTGTTATTTTCCATTTTTTTTTATACAAGAGTTTTATTTACAATGATCTCACTCATGAGTCATAAGCCACTTAGAGCTGGAGTAGTAATGTAACTTAAGAGAAATAAAGGGATTATTTTATATTACTGCAGACTACATTATTATCAACCAGAATGAGATGTAGAACAGCAGACTAATAAACTAGTATTATTCAAGGTGAGTGATCAGATACCACAATGATGATAAATATCTAGTTGATACAACACAATAATTCTTCCTATGATTAGCTTCTAATCATCTTTCACTGTTATAATAGCAGCCTCAAATTCTTTTTCTTGTTCTACACAACCAATCTGAGGGACATATGCAGGAATCATATGTTTTATCTGATCTCCAAATATCATTGGGACTTGTATAAGCCTAACATTTGTTTTCTTTACTTCAACCTATTTTTTATTTCAGTTTTTGTCTATTATGACTATAACAAAAATTCCTCCCCCCCTCCCCGCCCTGGGACCTGCTGTAATAGAATTTATACCATTTTTCTATTCCTCTAAATCCTTTCATTTCCATCAACTACACTATCTCTTTCAATCTTCTGGTTAATGAAAGTCATTCAAAGTACCTGCCCCAATTTTCCTTTGAGTCACTAGTTTCTTTGATGAATTCAGGAATCATGCGATACCCATCGTCCATTTATGATATCAGTAGGTGGACCCTGATGTGCGTTGCTTACATGGGACACCCTAGCTGCATCCACCTTTCTAAGCATCATGCATGGTTCATATTTAGACAGAGAGTTTTTATAATCACATTCCTTCAGTCATCAACCCCACTTATTGACAGAGCCCTAGCCTTTGACTAAACAGTACATCTGTATGGGAGAAATTTCAATAGTTACTGGCAGTGTGCCTAACCTTTTGCTAGAAAGCAAAATGAGAAGTCAGAAGCTGCCCTTTTAGTCCCTTTCTACGACCTGCCCGAAATAGGGTGGTAGTATTTTTACACCCCTACCAAAGGATACTATCTTAACAGACACCCAGAAATTCGAACGACTAAATGCCAACTAATTGGACCTCATCAAAGGGGAGCTAAATAGGACCAATGATGAAATCATCGCTGCCTACAATGCCATACACTTCTAGCCTGTTACTGGAGTTAAAGGGCTGTATTACATATACCGGAATATCAAGACTGATGAGGCTCAAAGCCCCTTCC
>NC_090734.1:31833503-31851003 GCF_036898095.1 Palaemon carinicauda | reverse complement strand
TTCTTTTAATCATAAGAGCAGGTAATTCAATAAGTAAGTACCTTGTTCAATATAAGCAGTTTTAGATCATTATTGAAACAATTTGGATTGTAAATTCAAGTAGAACTAATATCATACTCTAAATGTGCAAACATCACAAGGGAGGCTGTAGGCCTGTTCAAGTCCTACTGTATTATCTGCCCAAAAAAGACAAAAAGAACCAAGACAAAGGGAGTTGTTGTAAGCCCCATACTTACTTAAGATTTCAATTCTCGCTTCCAAGTCGATTTAATTGACATGCAGTCAACTACACAGGCCCAATATAAGTGGATTATTGTGTGGCAGTGCCATCTGACCAGGTTTGTCATCCTGCGCCCACTCACATCCAAGGGAGTAGCTGAGGTTACTTTTCAGCTTTTGGATATCTTCATATTGATTGGTGCTCCATGCATCCTACAATCAGATAATGGATCTGAGTTTGCCCAGGTGGTTCAAGAGATGAAGGATCTCTGGCCGCATATTGTGCATGGCAAGCCCCCAGAGAGGCACAGAGTCAAGGTTCAGTCAAACGGGCGAACTTTAGACATCAAAGACATGCTGGTGTTTAGACTCTTTGACAACAACACCCAAGATTGGTCCTTAGGCCTTCAATTCTGTTCAGAACCAGAAGAACTCACCATACCCTTCCGGGATCAAAAGAACCCCATATGCTGCTTTGCTTGGAGAGGATCCAAAGGTCAGACTCACTTCCACTAGCTTGCTTCAGGAGGTCATTGACCGCTTAGAGACAGAAGATGATCTTGCAGCGCTAGGAGCACAGTTTCCTACTGATCCAAGTGACGAGCCACTCAAGGCCTCTGAGCCCGTCATCACCCCTACCCAACCACCCCAATCCCTTGATGAGCCAATCACCATCTTCACCTAGCCACCCCAGGTCCACTCATTTCAGCACCGCATATTGCACCAAGACAATAAGAACATTTCTAAGAACTGCCAGAGCACCTGAAGGGCTCAAGTGTGCCAGGCAGAACGCATGGTCAAACGTAGTAGGATCGACTGAAAGGCCGTGGATATAGCAAAAAATGCTGCTGTGCCAGTTCCACATGTTGACAGGGGAATGGAGGATCCAAGAAATCTTCTAGGAATCATCATGGAAGGAAATGAAAATGACTTATACACTATTGTGGGAAAGACGGGGATACTAAGGATTATACTCACAACGACTGAATTTAACTTATGCCCCCAAAGATTTTTGATCAAATTAACCAAAAACTGCAAGTATCTCTTCGTGAGGCACTGAAGAAAGGTACTTCTGCCTAATTGTACATTTAATGAAAGAAGAAGCAATATACGGTTTTAAGAAATATGTTGTTATAGAATTGTTGCTACTAAAATGCCCTAGAAATATACAATATACCTGCAAATATATTCTATTCAACCTAAAACTCTGCCCCTGGAAATAAAAAAAAAAGTTCTTGCTCCTAAAATGCCATTATCATATACAACATATCAGTAGATATACACTATTGACCTAAAATTCTTATGAACCAGGCATTTAGCGAAATCCCTGGGCTCTAGAACCAGTCAATTCACGTAATGCCTGGAAATTTTAGTCATTTCGCAAAATCCCTAAGTGAATCAGTCATTTCACGAAATAACTATAATACTTAGGCATTTCACGAAATACCTGGTTTCACAGTTTGCCTGTAACACACACACGCACACACACACACACACACACACACATATATATATATATATATATATATATATATATATATATATATATATATATATATATATATATATATATATATATATATATATATATATATATATATAGATAGATATATATAGCTATATATATATATATATATATATATATATATATATATATATATATATATATATGTTTGTATAAGTAAATACTTAAACACATGTAAATGCATATACATCAATGCATATGTACTCATGTGCACACTTGTACACGTTTGTATATATGCAAATACACATTTATGCATAAGTGCACATACAATCGTATACATATATCTTCATCATCATCATCACCAGCCGTTATTGGTCCACAGTAAAACAAGTGTCCCAGACATGTCATTTCACTTACATGTGATTATGGTCTTTCAGAGTCTGTCCACGCACAAAAACCTCCTTAGTTTGTCGATTCATCGTCTTTTTTCTTTCTTTTGTTTCGTGTAGTTTCTTTATTTTCTGCTCTCATCTACGTTGTTCTTTTTTGTTTTTTGTACCTTAGTGTTAATCCCATCATTATTCTTTCATTACTTCTTCGAGTTGTAACTATCTTATATTCTCAGGCTTCAGCAAGGCTCAGAGTTCTAGATCCATATGTTAACACATATATGACTATCTGATTACATACTTCTCTTTTTGAAGAAAAATATATTTCCCATTTCATAATTCCATTTTATTTATAAAATGCTCTCAATGCTATGCGGATCTTCGGTATTTTTTTATGTTTTTAATTCTGTCTCTTGTTTTGAGAAAACTTCTATTCGTTTAGAATGTAAAAGTTCGTCCATTATCAGTATTTGTTTTCTGCGTTTTAATTTCATATTATCTTAGTTTTTCTTACATAAATTTTCAGTCCTACACTTCTGCTTTCTCTCTAACATCATTGGATAATTCATCCTATAAACCACTGATTAGAAAGTTGCCATCTCTAAATTTTGCATATGTATATATATATATATATATATATATATATATATATATATATATATATATATATATATATATAAATATATATATATATATATGTATGCAAATATATATATATATATATATATATATATATATGTATATATATATATATATATATATATATATATATATATATATATATATATATATTTAAATATATATATATATATATATATATATATACATATATATATATATATATATATATATATATATATATATATATATATATTATTACTATCCAAGCTACAACCCTAATTGGAAAAGCAAGATGCTATAAGCCCAGGGGCTCCAACAGGGAAAAATAGCCCAGTGAGGAAAGGAAATAAGGAAATAAATAACTGAAGAGAACAAATTAACAATAAATCATTCTAAAAAAAGTAATGTCAAAAGAGATATATCATATATAAACTATTAACAACGTCAACAACAAATATGTCATATATAAACTATAAAAAGACTCATGTCCGCCTGGTCAACAAAAAAGCATTTGCTCCAACTTTGAACTTTTGAAGTTCTACTGATTCAACAACCCGATTAGGAAGATCATTCCACAACTTGGTAACAGCTGGAATAAAACTTCTAGAGTACTGCGTAGTATTGAGTCTTATGATGGAGAAGGCCTGGCTATTAGAATTAACTGCCTGCCTGGTATTACGAACAGGATAGAATTGTCCAGGGAGATCTGAATGTAAAGGATGGTCAGAGTTATGAAAAATCTTATGCAACATGCATAAAGAACTAATTGATCGACGGTGCCAGAGATTAATATCTAGATCAGGAATAAGAAATTTAATAGACCGTAAGTTTCTGTCCAACAAATTAAGATGAGAATCAGCAGCTGAAGACCAGACAGGAGAACAATACTCAAAACAAGGTAGAATAAAAGAATTAAAACATTTCTTCAGAATAGATTGATCACCGAATATCTTAAAAGACTTTCTCAATAAGCCAATTTTTTGTGCAATTGAAGAAGACACAGACCTTATATGTTTCTCAAAAGTAAATTTGCTGTCAAGAATCACGCCTAAAATTTTGAAAGAGTCATACAAATTTAAAGAAACATTATCAATACTGAGATCCGGATGTTGAGGAGCCACCATCCTCGACCTACTTACAATCATACTTTGAGTTTTGTTAGGATTCAACTTCATACCCCATAATTTGCACCATGCACTAATTTTAGCTAAATCTCTATTAAGGGATTCACCAACCCCAGATCTACATTCAGGGGATGGAATTGATGCAAAGAGAGTAGCATCATCTGCATATGCAACAAGCTTATTTTCTAGGCCAAACCACATGTCATGTGTATATAGTATGAAAAGTAATGGGCCAAGAACACTACCCTGTGGAACACCGGATATCACATTCCTATACTCACTATGGTGCCCATCAACAACAACTCTTTGAGATCTACTACTTAAAAAATCAATAATAATGCTAAGAAACGACCCACCCACTCCCAACTGTTTCAGTTTGAAAACAAGGGCCTCATGATTAACACGGTCAAAGGCAGCACTAAAATCAAGGCCAATCATACGAACTTCCCGACCACAATCAAGGGATTTCTGTACTGCATTGGAGATTGTAAGAAGGGCATCACATGCTCCAAGGCCTTTCCGAAAACCAAATTGCAAACTAGGGAATAGATGATTACCTTCAGCAAACCTATTAAGACGTTTTGCCAGAAGACGTTCAAAAACATTAGATAATATGGGAGTTATGGAAATTGGGCGGTAATCAGTGGGACTTGAGCTACCACAAACACATTTACATAGAGGAGTAACATTACCAATTCTCCAACAAGTGCTAAAAGCTCCTCTTCTTGCTAACTTGCGTAAAATAACAGATAACTTTGGAGCTAAGAAATCTGCTGTCTTTATAAAAAACAAAGGAAAAATACCATTTGGGTCTACACCTCCATAAGCATCAAGGTCCATCAACAGAGCTTTAATCTCACGAGATCGAAAAGCTAAACTAGTTAGTTTAGCCTCAGGAAAACAGGAATGAGGAAGTTCAAGTTTTTCATTACTCTGTTTACTGTCAAAAACATCAGCCAAAAGGGTTGCCTTTTCCTTTGGACAGTGAGTGACGGAGCCATCTGGTTTAAGTAAAGGAGGAACTGTTGCATCTACACCAAAGAGTGCAGATTTAAGGGTAGACCACCATTTATGTTCCTGAGTTGTACCAGAGAGGGTTTCCTTTATGATTAAATTGTACTCCTTTTCAGTTGAGGCATAAACTCTCTGAGCAAAAGCTCGAAGCTGAGTATAGTTGTTCCAGGTCAAATCTGATCTGTTACCCTTCCAAAGGTGATAGGCCTCCTGCTTCTCCAAATAAGCACGTCTACAATCATCATTGAACCACGGTTTGTCCTTCATTCGGTACCTTAGCACACGAGAAGGGATACGCCTATCAATTATGTTGACTAGATTCTCATTCAAAGGGACAACAGGATCTACACTATTATATAATTGTGACCAATTCAAGCACAAAAGATTATGCAAAATCCCATTCCAGTCTGCTTGGGATTTCATATAAATTTTACAAGAATATGATATATCAGGGACAGGCTGCTCAGTCTTCACTAATAATGAAATCAAGGCATGATCAGAAGTCCCGACTGGAGAACCAACCTTACTAGTTATAACGCCAGGGGAGTCAGTGTATACGAGGTCCAAGCAATTACCAGACCTGTGAGTAGCTTCATTTATGATTTGCTCACAGCCTGATTCCGAGGCAAAGTCTAAAGCTCTTAAGCCATGGCGATCGGTAGGAGAGATAGAACTCAACCACTCCCTATGGTGAGCATTAAAATCACCAACAAAGACAAACGAAGCCTTTCTATCATCTTCTTGTATCTTAGCCATAATGGTAAGAAGACAATCGAAGATAGAATCATCCATGTCTGGATTCCGGTAGATTGAACACAAATAAAAGTTGTTATGCCTGCCACAAACTTTTATTACCTGAATCTCATGACATCCACATTGATAGCAGGACTTATGAGAAGCAGGGTACTCGGTCCTAATATACACCGCCATTCCCCTGGCCCTAGGAATGGAATCACGTTTCAGCATTATTGGCTTCTTAAAACCAGTTATAAGGAGCTCAGATGAGTGCCTCATATTAGAAACCAAAGTTTCTGAGCACAAAAGAATATCATACTGTCTGGACGCAACTGTAAGGTCTCGGATATTTGCATGAAGACCACGGATATTGCAATACAGAAGACGACATTGACGAAATCTAGTACGTACTGGTCCCGGATTTCGCTCAATGTCTCCAGACAGCATAAGAATTAATAGAAATTATAAAGAGACATCATACTTAAAAACTAGATTAACAAGAATTAAAACAAAAACAATATGTACAGAATAATAATAAAAGTGATTGATGATATCCATAGACTATAGTAAAAAGTCGGAAAAACTGGTCAACATGGAGGAGCCGATACACCATGCAAGGCTAAATACCCTCCAGGATAGCCACTTCAACTGAAGGGAGGACAGTAAGGATGGTTTTGAGAAGAAAAAATCAGAAAAAGGAAAAGACAACCTCTTGATAAACCACCAGGCATCCATGGCCCTTCTATTAAGCCTGCCCAACACACCATTTCAAAAAAACAAGAGGAAGAAAAAAAAAAAGATAGAATAGTGTGCCCGAGTGTACCCTCAAGCAAGAGAACTCTAACCCAAGACAGTGGAAGACCATGGTACAGAGGCTATGGCACTACCCAAGACTAGAGGACAATGGTTTAATTTTGGAGTGTCCTTCTCCTAGAAGAGCTGCTTACCATAGCTAAAGAGTCTCTTCTACCCTAACCAAGAGGAAAGTACACTGAACAAATTGCAGTGCAGTAATTAACCCTTTGGGTGAAGAAGTGTTAAGTATCTCATTGTTGTCAGATGAATGAGGAAAGACGAGAATATGTAAAGAATAGGCCAGACTATTCTGTGTAAGTGTAGGCAAAGAAAAATAAGCCGTGACCAGAGAGAGGGGTCCAATGCAATACTGTCTGGCCAGTCAAAGGATCCAATACCTCTCTAGTGGTAGTATCTCAACGGGCGGCTGGTGCCCCGGCCAACCTACTCCTGTATATATATATATATATATATATATATATATATATATATATATATATATATATATATATATATATATATATATATATATATATATATATATATATATATATATATGTATATATATACATATATATATATATATATATATATATATATATATATATATATATATATATATATATATATATATATGTATATATATATATATATATATATATATATATATATATATATATATATATATATATATATATATATATATGTATATAAATCCCAAGTAATATAGTATTATCTTTTTTTACATTTCTTTTATAAGCGCCCCACTCTATTTATTACACTTATTGCTTTAGGTATTGGTTTTATCTATAGAAAAGTGTTTATCAGCAAAATATTTAGAAAATGGTTCTACAGACACATGTTTTCATCATCTCATCCAAATCTTTATTTTGACATTAACTTTGGTTCGACATGTAATGAATAAACTTGCTCTCCTTAATATTTCTCTTCCTAAGTTTGAGAGAATAATTTCGTAGAAATACATTTTTCCGATATGAACAATTTCCAAACATATATCTGCCATAAATACGCAAACCTTTCAGATGACAGATATTATCCTTTTGTATTTTACCTGTTATAAAGCTTTTGCACTTTCAACTTACTGTCAGTAAGTACCAAGATTTCCAGGTTATTTAAACTTTTGTATTTTCAACTTAGTATCAGTAAGTATTAAAATTTCCAGATTTTGTTCCTTGATCAATATTGGATAAAATATATTCTTTTTCTAATAAATAACACATCAATTCTCATATTTACTTAACCAAGAAAGGCTAGGTTTCCGACTTACCCAATCACAGTTACTATCATGTAGATTATTTTTCCTGGCAAACGCAGTTTTGCTTTTGCATTCAGGAATTAACCCATTCTATTACATGAGCTTGACTAAATTTCAGTACCAAAAACGTGAAAAGACCATCCCACTATTCTTAGAGAGTTCAATATCTAAATTATCTGAAATCACTTTATGGACCTTTCGGAAAAGATCCCAAAGTGTTTTTTAGCGCCAATTTGGAAATGTAAATACAAGTTGTCTCTCACTAACTTTCTTTTTAAAGATATCTATCACAAAGAATAACGAAATGGAATAATATTACGTTTTTTTTAATGTAATAAAAGTATTACCACTTAGATACGGATACATATTTTACAATGTTACTATTTAGTTTTAGGATAAATTAACATTAATATTTAACGATATTGTAATGTTGGAAACCTGCTACCGTCATGGCTAACGAATCATATTGGTAAATGGTACTAAATTACCGTGCCATGTCAAGACCTCACATATTCTACCTTTTTAGTACCTTCCTTTTTATGTATAAATATCTGGATTAGGATCATGAACTATTTACACTCTTTCTAAGGTAGGTACGATTTATATGCATCATTATTATATCTATCATCTTTATATCTATCATCCTGCATGTTTCTTTGATGACAAAATAACTATTATAATGCTATCATAAGTGTTTTATTAAAATAATCAAATGTTTATTTCAGCTGAATAATTATGTTTTCATAGAACTCATTGTCAAATAGCACAGGCCATCGAACAATTTAAAAAACCTCAATTTCATGATTTTTTTGTCTTTCTTTTTTTTCTCTAGAGGGAACTTAATGTATAAAAAATATTGAATATTTATGTTTTTGGAGACCATTAATTCTGGTCATTTAACTGTCTTAGCTGATTTTATATTACCTTAGTCTCTTTCAATATTCAACCTAATCAAAGAAATTAAAAACAAGGACGCTTAATCATTATAAAGAATAAACATGCAACCTTTCAAATACTGAACTGATCTTATATGTGTGATATAACCTCGCTAATCAAACTTATTTGAGAGACAAAGACAGGGAGTATCTGAGCTATTAATTTGCCCTTAATGTGACTTCTCGTCTCTTTCTATAGATTAATTAGTGGGGTAAAGCAATCACGAAAAGCGTTCTTTTCAACAAAGAAGTAATCTTGAACCAAATTTTTTTTTTAAACTATTTATACTATATATTTTCACAAAAAGTTTTAGTAATTAGTACAAAGGGTTATTTCTCCTTCTAGAAATAAATGTAGCCTTTACACATTAGAAATAAAAATTATATTGCTAAATATCGTTGTATTTAAAAAAAATATATCATCAATATGCTGGCCCCAGCGGATAAAAGATGGTCAGAATTTAGTCTGATCGCTCATAGCAAACCAACTGATCACGGGTAGCGCTGACTAGTACCGCTTTCTCTCCACATAAAGGTATGCTCACTCAGAACTAGATACCCAGATGCAATCAAACACAACACACACACACACATACACACACACACACACACACACACATATATATATATATATATATATATATATATATATATATATATATATATATATATATATATATATATATATATATATATATACACATACATATAAATATATATATATATATATATATATATATATATATATATATATATATATATATATATATATATATATATGTATATCATTAATAGTTGCGTTCCTCTCGGGAATCGCAATTGGAGTAGGAATAAAATGGTCAATGCTGCTAGCATTTTCTTTAGTTGGTAGCTTTCGACGTAACTTCTGTCATCTGCAGCCTATCCTCAAATTGTTTTTATGTAAAATTGATAAAATTAATAAAAATCATCATAAGTACATAATTATGAAGATACACTTCCAAGAACTGCCCAACTAGCAATAAAATGAAACTATTGAAAGAACATAAAACCTTATAAAAGACTTATTACTCATATAACTATATTACTATATAAAAGACCTAATAACTGATTATGAATTATTGTAATAATGTACTGTATTATCTCGGATGTTACATATATTGTGCGCAACATTGCATCATATTGCATTGATAAAACATGTTTAAACATTTTCATAACTGAAATAATGTATTTTGATATTAGGGTTCAAGCATTTATTAATTACCTCAAAGATAGGATTTAATGCTTTATACTTTTGTACTGCAGTAAGATTTGAGTCTTTTGAGAGCGATGTTCATATGTTTGATTTTATGTTTTGGTTTGTGAGATTGTTTATGAGACGCTCGACGCTCAGTTGAAAGCCCAGAGCCATAGAGTAATGTGAGCCTTTAGCACATTAAATGTATTTTATCAATATCCCACCGAGAAAAATTGACGACATTGAAAGGGATAAAGCACATAACTAATTCATGGATTTTAATATAAGTCCAGCTATGTGGTATTATGAAATCACCAGACAATATTCCACCGACATATCAAACTGGTGACGAGGATGGGATACACCCCGAGATCATAGAGGAGCGGAAGGAAAATCACAGTGAGGATTCCCCATGCACCCAACCAAAAGAATTTCATCAAACACAAGCAAAAAAAAAAACCAAAAAAAAAAAACAAGAAAACAAAGTGATATTTAAAATTGGGTAGGGTACTAAAAAGGTAAGAAGTTACAACGTGACTTTAGAACAGTAGCCTAACCTAGTCCAGGTAAGAATTCAAAATGCCACTTGACATTAAACATCCTGAATGATTTAGCATCACAACTGAACCCTATTCTGTTGCAACACGAGGGCAACAGTGGTGTGAGGAATTTAAGATTTATTTAAAAGCATTAGGAAAGATGAAGGATGACCGAAAGAAGGCATTATTACTTCATAGAGCCGGTAGAGAAGTTCGGGAAGTGTTTAAGATATTGCAGCCTACAGATGACTCAAGTGAAGCTGCAATTATGGCTCTTACCCCATATTTTGCCCCTTAGGTCAATACATTTTTTGAAAGATATCAATTCACAGCATTGGCATATCAGAAGAAAAATTAAAGTTTAGATGCATTTGCGACTAGACTAAAGAATTTAGATGTTTCATGTGAATTTCTGGAGTTAGAAAATGTAACCATAGAACAAGTTATTACACATTGCACATCACAAGAGCTAAAAAAAGAAAAAATATTGCAAGATAAAAATTTAATATTAGAAAACAGATTTTGAGCAAAGCGAAAAATCTATTTTTGGGTGAGATAGCCATGTCGTCCTGATGGAGGGTTCCTTTAGGTAGCCTAGCTTTCTAAGGGATATTTGCTACACTGATATTCCCAGAGAATTAACCATAGGTCTCCAGAATTCTAACTCCTGGCCAAGTATCCTTAATATTGCTTGAAGAATATCGCATATCAGGGGACGTATTTTTTTTATACGACACATAGGAATCTTAACCCCAAATAGATTTAATTCTTTGAGGGGGAAGAGTGGCGAACGAAAGGGGGGCCGTTATCGAGGTATCCGGTGGACCTCCTCTCCGTTCTACTACTGCTCATCATTCCGAACTTGCATTCAAGCTGGAATAGCCGCAGATAGAGTAGTTTTGGGTGGGGTCATTTAAGAAAGAAAGAAGGTTGGGTCCTTCAGGACGACATGGATATCTCACCCAAAATATATTTTTTAGCTTTGCTCAAAATCCGTTTTTTTTTTGGCAGGGCCATGTTATCCTGATGGAAGTTTCGCAGAGAATTAACTTGAAAGTACTATATCTGTGGGTATATATGATATTACCATTATTTGTCATATCCCTGCCCCCTGCAGAGAAAGTGTCGACTTTGACTGTAAGGATTCGAAATTTGTATATCCGCAAGGACGCAATATAACTTTCTAGAGATTGCCTTTTCGAGCTTTGGATATCGGTACGATTACGATTCTATTTGAAGAAATAGAATAAAACTCTTGACTCTTTTATTTCATATACTGAGGGTTCAAAGAAGATGCATATTCATTTTTATATATATTTTCATGAGCAACATAAATAACCTTGCATCGATCAACATCATGGTTATATACATTTCTGACTTGTAAGGGAAATTTATAAAAATAGGGATTCATTATAAAAAAAAAATACCACTCAGACGAATGTGAAGCTAAACATGTCTAGTTTCACTCTGATGTTGGATATGCCTCAACACTGTATTCAAATGTTCACACAGGACTGGTGTTATTGGTTAGATTCTGAACCTGTAGAGAACAGTCTATTATTCAACATAAGGTTTTCACTCGAAGGTAGTAATACCCACGCACCCGATGCCCTGTTAAGTCCCAAAACAGTTCACTGTTCATCGCAGCACTAGACGACAGGTTTTATGACACTACCTGCCACCACCACAAAGTTTTTTATCTCCTGCACCTTCTTCGCATATTGTTTATAGAAGACTCTGGATGATTTCCAACCCGTATATGAGCGGAGTCTCTCAAAGTCCATGTGTTATAAGAAATTCAATGAAGAAGAAACTTTTCTTAGATCGTGACCTGTGGGTATGCTGTCAAGATCCGCTCTGCGAATAAAGTAGGTGAGTTTCACTCTCAGTTGTCTTAGGGATAAGTTTGATCCTGAGGTTTTGCCTTGGAAGAGCTGTCCCTCCTTGAAATTTTAAGTTCTTTGAAGAAAAACCTTGAGGCACTCTACCGGGCATAGAGACACATCTTTCTTCAGTGGGCAGATTCTCCAAGGACCCCATCTTTTTGTAGGTAGCTAGTTCTTGGCGAGAAAGGCAGGATCAGGGAAGAGATTCAGTTCTCCTGTTTCTAGGAACTGAATATGGCTTTCATTTCTGGATAGGGCCACTATTTCACTGATTGTAGCCCCTGAGGCTATTGCAAACAGATATATAACTTTGTGTGTTAGATCCTTTAGGGTGCAATCCTCATTTTTCGGATTTGAAGCATAGTGAAGACTTTATCCCACGACAATGTTATGGGCTTTGGAGGGGTTGCTGGCTTGAGTCTCACACATGCTTTTGGTATTTTATTGAAGATTTCCCATGTGAGGTCCACCTGAAAGGTGTACAGAAGAGATCTAGTCAGAGCCAACTTACACGCGATTATTGTGGTGGAATCCAGGCCTTGTTCGTATAGGTGGATGAAAAAAGAAAGACAGAAATCTAATGATATTTCTCTTAGTTTCCTTGCTTTCACAAAGGAAATCCACTTCTTCTAAGACAATTCATATTGTCTCCTAGTTGAACTTCACTTGTACTCTTCGATGAAGTCAAATTTGTCCTTCAAGATCCCAAACAATTTCTTCGCTGCTACGCAGAGAAGATCATGAGATGTAGGTGGTTGGTTCTCAAAGATGAAGAGTAAACAATCAACTTTTGAACCAGTTTGGATAAAACTGGGTTCGTCAGAGGAAACAACTTTAGTTTCAATTCTAGAACTAGAGGGTACCAGTTACTTCTGGGTCATTTGGGGGCCATTACTGCAGCTGTTTCTCTGAAGGATCTTAGCTTGTCGAGGACTTTTAGCAGGAGATTGGTTGGTGGAAACAGTTAGATCCGATTCCATCTGTTCCAGTCGAGACACAAGGCGTCTATCGCTTCTGTTTGAAGATCCTCGTTGCGGAGAGGTCGATCTGCAGTTCCGGGACTTTTTCCAAGATGAAGGAGAATGATTCTGGGTCTAAGGGGCCATTCTGTCTCTATCAGCTATCGCCTGGATAGAGCATCTGCAGTCACATTGTGTAACCCTTGAAGGTGAACTGTATATGAATGCCATCTTCTCTTCCTTGCTAGGTGGAAGATGGCTAACATCACGTGATTGATGTGAGGTGATCTCGAGCCTTGTCGATTTAGAAATTTTACTATCACTTCGTTGTCCAGGACCAGTCTGATGTTGACTGCTCTTTGAGGGGATAGTTTGTTCATCAGGAAGACTGCCATAGCCTCTAAGATGTTGCTGTGAAAAGTTTTGAGCTGGTGCGACCAATTCCCTTGTACTTTCCTTTCTTGCAAATTGCCTCCCCATCCTTCCAGGGAAGTGTCCGTCTGTATCACCACAGATGGTTGTGATGGTTTCAAGAGAATTGTCCGTGCTAGGCTAATGGCTGTTGACCACGGCCTTAATAGCGTGCGCAATCGGGTCGGTGTCAACCTTTGTTGATCTCCTTGAGCGTTTGATGCGTATCTTCTCCAGATTCCTGACGCATCCATTAGCTGTGCTTTTAGAACCGGGTGTGTCACTGCTGCGAACTGGAGAAAGCCCAATAGTCTTTCCTATGGGCATCTTGAAATCCTCTTGTTTTGGATTAGTCTCTTGACAGATGCCACTATCTCTCTCCTCTTCTTTAATGGAATGGAGAGGTGTCGTGACTGTAAGTTCCAATGGATTCCTAACCATTGAAACTTCTGAGCTGGAAAAACGCTAGACTTCTAGCGATTGATCGTTAAGCCCAGGTTTTCCAGGAACTGTATCACCTTTCCGGCCGCTTACACACAAGTAGTCTTGGATGCTGCCGACACCAGCCAATCATCCAGGTATGCTACTACTTGTCCTCCCTAGGAGCATAGTTGCTGGTCGATTACGTCCACTAGCTTTGTGAATACCCTTGGGGCTATGTTTAACAAAAAGGGCATGGCTGTGAAGACATATTTTGTCTTCTGTAGCCTGAAGCCTACGTAGGAGAAGACTGGTAGGTGCCAGTAATATTCTCCCAGGTCTATTGAGACTGTGTACGCCCCTTTTGGTAGAAGGGTTCTTATGTGTTGCCAGGTAAGCATCCGGAACTTGTTGTTCTCGAACTTGTTGACTGGAGGCAAGTCTAGAATGAATCTAAGTTTGCCCGACTCTTTCTTGGGAACACAAAACAGCCTTTCCTGGAATTTGATGGACTTAGCTTTTCTTATTACCTTCTTGTTCAAGAGTTCTGATGTATATTCTTCCAACAAGGGGGTGGAGTGTTGGAAGAATTCTGGAAAAGGCTGTGGATTTTTTTTCCATTTCCAAACAAGTCCATTTGTGATTAGACTGTGGGCCCAGATATCGAAGGTCCAACGATCCCGAAAGTGAAAAAGTCCGCCTCCTACCTGGAACCTCTCATTGTTTAGAGGTTCCTGAGGACTTGTTTCCGTGACCACGTCCTCCTCTACCCCTTTGAGGGTTTCCGGAGGATCCTCTTTTTGGGCGTTCACTTTTGAAGGGGCGAAATGTGGTCGTGTGCTTCTCAAAACCTTGGTTAAAGACAGGTGACTGAGGCACCAGCTGCTGAGGGACCATCTAGAAGGTGGTTTCCGGCTGGGCTACCATTTGAGGCGCTGTGGCCATGGTCATGGCCAGAATTTGCGCAAGTCTACGTGGTCTCTTTGCCCTTCTGTTCTTTGGCTGGGGACCACTGTCCGAGGAAGATTTCCTTTTTGAAGACATGCCCCACTTTGGGAGAAGGTTCCTCTCCTCCGTGGCGGCTTTGACAAATGACTTCTTTGACCAAATCTTGTGGGAAAAGGTCTCTGCCCCAGATGCACGATGATATCAGCTTCCTGGGTTCGTGTTTTACCGTTGCTGCGGCAAACACATGCTCTCTACAGGTCCTCCTTGACCTGACAAAGGAATATAAGTCCTTTCTCAAGGGTACCCATGTGGGACTTAGCTAAGAGCATTTATATCTCTGGAGCTTTAGTTAGGCCTGCACACATTTCCAGGCAGTTCTGATGAGACAAGGAAGCGGCAAGTCTTTCTTATTGATGTCCGCATCCAGTTTCAGATGAATAAAGGGAGGCTGGACCTGTTCCCAGGGCAATACCGCACTGGATTGCGCATTAGGGAACAGAAGGAACCTAAGAGATTCGTTAGGTAGGTAAGGTCCCAGAGAGTTCTTCTGGAACCCTCTTACCCACCTACGAAGGGTTTCCCTTGCTGCATCCCCTACCTCTGTGGTGACAGGGATATCTTCTCCAAAGCCATTGGTCAGCAAGGTCAAGCAGTTGGAGTAACCCCTCGGGTCCCAGTATCTCAGGGATCCAGATACGATGCAGCAGGAGGTATGAGACCTGCACATCGTATGTCCACAAAAGTCCTTACTCTTATGGTTGCAGAACACAACTGCACACGTCACCATTGGCTCCTCCTGTGAAGGAAAAAGGGTGAAATGTGTATACAGTTTTTTATATCGATGATATAATTGCATACTTTTAATAGTAATACTTGCTATTATATTTGATAGCTTAAGATAGTAAGCTAGAAAGGAGATAGGAAAGACGCATATCTGTGTTTCCTCTCCTAGGCAATCACTGAGACCTCCTTCAATATTAATATTTAAATTCATTATCAGAAAAATAAAAGTTAGAACGATTCCCGTACGTAGAGCCGGAGTTAGAGAATTTTATACTAACATCTCCACCTATAGAAAATTAATACTGAACGGTATTTATAAGAGTTCCGATCATCATAGGATTCATCAGGATGTTGAGGGATTACTTCAACCTCAATATGTTATGTAGTCCCAACAATTGACTGTGATAGGATACACAGAGTATGTTAGAAATACTTTAACTACTGTACTGTTGTATACTGTAGTTTTAGTGGTATACTACCGATGATAGGCTAGTACCTGGCGGCACTAACTGATAGAGAGAGAAAAAGAATGGAATGGAGGATCTCCTATTATTATGGTTTAGCACAATAATTGGAATTGTGGGAGGGCTACTGCTGCCTACAGTTTCCTTGCCAGAATGAGAGTTCTAATGGAATGGGAGGAATGCATCTGACTCTAGCCTCCATCCATCCGCAACTTTTGCCGCTGGCTGTACTGCCGGTTGCAAGGTTTGTGGATAGCACGCCAAGAGAGGGCTGAAGAATTCTCAAAAGTATATTGGGTATCCCACTGGCAGCCTTCAGGGCCAGCTCAGTCTTTACCCCCTGGTCATTCGCCTCCAGTGAAGGAAGGACATAAGGAGGAAGGGGCTGCCTAACCGCCGCCTGTAGGGTCCTGGCCAGCAACGCAGTCAACCCGGTAAGATACCGACGAAAAAAAGCTGTCACGGCTAGGCCGCCACTAAAGGAAAGAGGAGGAAGAGGAAAGGGTCTTATAGTTTACAGGGGAGAATGAGGCATTAGGTATGCCACCTACTTTCGGCTATAAACTAAGGGAGAATGGCTTCCTCTGCTGATGACGTCGTGGTCGGTAGAGGAAAAAATATTCCCCTGTCGGCGACATTGTCGGCTGGAAGACAGTACACCCTGAGCTACCATCTTACTTCAGAGCCGGGATACTCGGCGACAAAGAAGACAGACAGTATGAGACTATCTAAGTCAACCTGGACTTTATTACTCAATATGGATGACAAAAGCTACTGGTTGCTGCCTTTAATGGTGGCGACTAAGGGATCTGGAAATGAAGATGATATATATATAAAACAACCCACATCATTACCTCTGGAACTCATCAAAAAAGCAAAAGGGAAAAAAATCTCAAAATTGTTTTAGTATTACTAAAATTATGGTTCATTTTACAAATAGAAGGCATATCCTCCGAATACTTAATAAATATTTAAACAAAATGATTGAAATTAACCAGCCTTTATTTGCATATTTATGAAAATTCATACTACACTGATTGAATATATATATATATATATATATATATATATATATATATATATATATATATATATATATAAATATATATATATATATATATATATATATATATATATATATATATATAATGTGAGATAAAGTAGTGGAATAGATGGAGATATCATCTAGGTTAATGAGGGTAAGGGTTATTATTTGGGTGGGGAATGTTGGGCTTTAATTAGTACGTAGGCGCCATTTTGTGAGAAAAGTGAAGAATAGCAGAATGAGTTCTAGAATGAAT
>NC_090734.1:31818503-31828503 GCF_036898095.1 Palaemon carinicauda | reverse complement strand
CATATATAAATGTAAATATCACCCACTAATGGCATTTAATACCGAATTCTATCTAGGGAATATATATCCACTTGGAATTCATTTTATGGTAACAGCTTCTGGCCGGGTGGATATTCGAACCACCACCTGTACGGCTGGAAACCATGCTGGCAGAGACCCTACCGACTGAGCTATCAGGAGCGACTAAAAGTTTATGACAAGTCCCTGTACATATTCCTGTCGAATTCAGGAATCTGTTCATACACTTGAAATAAACCCATCTCCACAATGATAGCTGAATCGTGAGTTTGCAACACGTGGTTATTTTAATGAACATATATCACAAGCACACGTGATTTTAATTAATGTAAATATCACCCACAAATGGCATTTAATACCGAATTCTATCTTGGGAATATATATCCACTTGGAATTCATTTTATGATAACAGCTTCTGGCCGGGTGGAGATTCCAACCACCACCTGTACGGCTGGAAACCATGCTGGCAGAGACCCTACCGACTGAGCTATCAAGAGCGACTAAAAGTTTATGACAAGTTCCCGTACATATTCCTGTCGAATTCAAGAATCTGTTCATAGACTTGAAATAAGCCCATCTCCACAATGATAGCTGAATCGTGAGTTTGCAACACGTGGTTATTTTGATGAAAATGTATCACAAGCACACGTGATTTTAATTAATGTAAATATCACCCAGGAATGGCATTTAATACCGAATTCTATCTTGGGAATATATATCCACTGGAATTTATTTTATGGTAACAGCTTCTGGCCGGGTGGAGATTCGAACCACCACATGTACGGCTGGAAACCATGCTGGCAGAGACCCTACTGACTGAGCTATCAAGAGCGACTAAAAGTTTATGACAAGTCCCCGTACATATTCCTGTCGAATTCAAGAATCTGTTCATAGACTTAAAATAAACCCATCTCCACAATGATAGCTGAATCGTGAGTTTGCAACACGTGGTTATTTTAATGAACATATATCACAAGCACACGTGATTTTAATTAATGTAAATATCACCCACAAATGGCATTTAATACCGAATTCTATCTTGGGAATATATATCCACTTGGAATTCATTTTATGATAACAGCTTCTGGCCGGGTGGAGATTCCAACCACCACCTGTACGGCTGGAAACCATGCTGGCAGAGACCCTACCGACTGAGCTATCAAGAGCGACTAAAAGTTTATGACAAGTTCCCGTACATATTCCTGTCGAATTCAAGAATCTGTTCATAGAATTGAAATAAGCCCATCTCCACAATGATAGCTGAATCATGAGTTTGCAACACGTGGTTATTTTAATGAACATATATCACAAGCACACGTGATTTTAGTTAATGTAAATATCACCCACTAATGGCATTTAATACCGAATTCTATCTTGGGGATATATATCCACTTGGAATTCATTTTATGGTAACAGCTTCTGGCTGGGTGGAGATTCGAACCACCACCTGTACGGCTGGAAACCATGCTGGCAGAGACCCTACCGACTGAGCTATCAAGAGCGACTAAAAGTTTATGACAAGTCCCCGTACATATTCCTGTCGAATTCAGGAATCTGTTCATAGACTTGAAATAAACCCATCTCCACAATGATAGCTGAATCGTGAGTTTGCAACACGTGTTGCAAATGACATCTCTTTCTAGACATTTCATACACTTGATATGATCAAATTACTTTCAGTAACTAATCCACTTTGTAAAAAAAATAGTTAACATAAATGTTTCATATATTATAAAGTTTTTTCATCATCTATAAGCAGATATTCAACTCTTTTCTATATAATTTTCTTTAAAAAAATTGTTTGAGAAGAGCCCTTTTTAGTATACGGTACCTTTGCTTGACGAACCTCTCTACCTCTCGTAATGAAGAGTTTGCCAAAACAATTCTGAATAGCTCTCACTTGTAACTGATTCTAATGATTTTTTAGCTCCTTTCCTAAACTGAGTAGATAGAGAGAGAGAGAGAGAGAGAGAGAGAGAGAGAGAGAGAGAGAGAGAGAGAGAGAGAGAGAGAGAGAGAGAGGGGAGAGAATCGTCTGAAAAGAAATATTTTACTCTTCTGAAATATGAGATATAAAAGTTAAAAGGAGGTCGTAAGATCATTTCATATTTTCCCGAGGTATCTTGTTTAGAGATTTGGAGCAGGAAAGGAAAAGAAAACTGGGGAAGTGTCGTCTCTATACTTAAAATTCAGTGGCAGAAGGTAGAAACTTTTACTAGTCTTTTTTTATTAAAAATTATTTTTTTCCACCGTAATATCATAGCGTTTTGCAGAATGTTTTAAATTTATCGTATTAAACGGGAGTGACAGAGCCACACACACACACACACACACACATATATATATATATATATATATATATATATATATATATATATATATATATATAACGGATTCTGAGCAATGCGAAAAATCTATTTTTCGGTGAGATGACCTTGTCGTCCTGATGGAAGGTTCCTAAGAGTAGTTCCTAAGGGATATTTGACTACAGTGATATTCCAAGAAAATTTACCTGTAGGTCTCCAGAATTCTAACCCCTGGCGCGAATATCCTTAAATTTCTCTCAAGGACATCGCATAATATCAGGGGACGTATTCTTGACACACAACATAGCAATATGCACCACGAATAGCGTTTACACTTCGAGGGGGAAAGTGGCAGAATTAGAAGGGGAGCCATATCAAGGTTACCCTTAGTTCCCATTTTGCTATTAAGTATCACAACAGAGCCCTATTCAAGATGGCGGACATTCATTGTAGCATTGAGTATGGTGCTACAGATACAGTAGTTCGGGAGGGATACTGTGAAGATCTTGTCTTTAGAAAAGAAGGGTGGGTCCATCAGGACGACATGGCCATCTCACCCAAAAATGGAGTTCGCTCAAAATCAGTTTTTTAGGCTCAAGCCATGTCGTCCTGATGGAAGCATAACAGAGAATTAATGTATCTGTGGATTTTCATCAGTGCCTTAATAGTATTTCTATGGTCATTTGGACCATTTAAGACAAATGGCGTTACCGTTATCCATCATCATCATTAATAATAAACGATGTTAGTGCTTCCTGCCCACTACAGGGAGGAGTCATTCTAGATGGTAGAAAAGGGGTCTCAAGGTTAGCATATATTGTATGAACAAACATAAGTATACACTGAATATAAAAACAGTTTCATAGTTTGTATACATTGCCAAACCAATATCAGTGTCCATTATATCCATTGTGTGCAAGCATACAATGATATGAAGTATTCTTACATCAGTAAGTCAAAGAACTCTGGCATCTTAAACATGCTATTGTAAGGTGAATTAGAACGCAATTACATTCTAATAGACATTTATTTCTAATAAATGACTAAATGAATTAACAAGTAAAACGAATCTAGCATGATAATGGAATTATACATGCAACATATGCAAAAAAAATTTTTTCCTTTTTGAAAGGGAAGAAATGATGAGTGGCACTCTCAGACTGAAGATAAGTTAATTATAAAATGTCTCTTCATAATTTCTGTACCTGTTATATTCTATCAACACTGTGTACTATGTACACACGGCAATAGTGCTATCTGTATAATTCCACACCTGAGATTTTTAGCAGAGTTAGTGTCACCATGGTAACATTCATTCAAAAGGAGGTCACACTAAAAGTGATGACCCCTTCTCCCTTTAATTGACAGTCCCAATCAATTACCTGTTCATCGCAGAATTAGACGAAAGGTTTTAATACACTACCTGGCGCCACCACATAATGCTTCAGTTTATGGACCTGCTTAGCATAGTGTTTGTAGAACACTTTACTGTATATGATTTCCATCCAGTATATGAGTGAAGCCGCTCAAATTCCTTATACTGTAAAAAGTTCAGTGATGAAGCAATTTTTCTCGGATCATGACCTGCGGGAGTTCTGTCAGGATCTGCTTTGCGAATAAAGTAGGTGAGCTTCGTCCTTAGTTGTTTGATCCAGAGGTTTCTCATTTAAAGAGCTGACCTCCCCTGAAGTCTGAAGTTCTACGAAGATAGATCTTTAGACACTCTACAGGACATAGAGAGTCATCTCCCTTCAGAGGACAGATTCTCCAGGGACCCCACCTCTTAGTGGGTAGCTCGTTCTTGGCGAGAAAGGTTGGATCAGGAAAGAGATTCAGTTCTCCCACTTCTGTGAACTGAATGTGGCCGTCATCTCTAGATAGGGCCACTATTTCACTAACTCTAGCCCCGGAGGCTATAGCAAACAGAAAAATAACCTTTTGTGTTAGATCCTTGAGGGAACAATCTTCATTGCTCACAGATGAGGCATAATATAGGACCTTGTCCAAAGACCATGAGATGGGCTTTGGAGGTGGTGCAGGCCTAAGCCTTGCACATGCCTTAGGAATCTTATTAAAGATTTCATTCGCCAGATCCACTTGAAAGGCATATAGAAGACGTCTAGTCAAGGCTGACTTGCATGTAGTTATTGTGTTGGCCGCCAGACCTTGATTATGAAGGTGGACAAAGAAGGACAGACAAAAGTTCATTGAAATTTCTTTCGGTCCTTTTGCTTTGACAAAAGCAACCCACTTTTTCCAAGAAGAGTCATATTGTCCTTTCGTTGTCTTAGACTTATATTCTTCTAAGAATTCTATATTACCATCTGAGATCCCAGTTCTTCCTTGGTTCAGAACTATGGCGAGCCTCAGCTTCAGTTCCTTCACTAAATGGAACAGATTGCTCTTGGGCTACTTGGATGCCAACAGAGCCACTCCTCCCTGGAAGGATCTCAGCATATTGAGGACCTTTAGCAGGATATCGGCTGTGATTTCCACTAGAGGATTCTCGTATGGGGCTACATATCGAGGTAGTATTCTTGAAGAAGCTCGTGATTAAGAGGTGTATCTGCAACTCGGGGACTAGTTCCCATCTAGGAGAGAATAGGTCTGCGTCTATGGACCATTCTGACTCTATCGGCTTGAGCGCGAGTAGAGCATCCACTGTCAGATTGCGGATCGATTGCACATGAACTGCTGACAGGTGTCAGCCCTTTAGGTAAGGGATGGTTAACATCACCTAGACTGTATGAGACATTCTCTAGTACTGTCGATTCTGACGTCTCATTATCGCTTCGATGTCCCAGATCAGCCTTAGGAGGTCTGATCTGCGTGGAGAGTGTTTCCTCACCCATTACAGGGACAAAATGGTCCTGGGACTTCTGGCCTTTGACCCCTGTTAGGGAAGCGATCGAGGAAGGACCGATATCGGTCTTTCTAGATCTCTTCGAGCGTTTGATGCGTATCTTCTCCAGACTCTCAACGCATCTTTCACCTGTGCTCTTAGCACTAGGTCTGTCATTTTTGCAAACATGAGAGAGTTCAGAACTCCTCCCTGTTAGCGTCTTGGAATCCTGACTGATTACCAGAGTCTCTTAACCGACCCTGCGATCTCCTTTTACGTTCCCAATTGAAAGGAGAGTTGGTGTGACCACATGTTTCAATGGTCTTTCAACCATTGAAGCCTTTGAGCTGGAGAGAATCGAGACTTCTTGGAGCTTATCTTGCATCCCCGATGTTCCATGAACCGGATCACTTCCTTATATGCTCATACACCAGCCACTACGGGTGCTGCCCACCCCAGCCTTTCGTCCAGGTACATTGTTGCTTGAACCATTTCTAGGCTTGGTTTTTGAGTGACTATGTCGGCTAATCCTGCGAAGATACTTAAGACTGTGTCTAGTCTAACAAGTATGTTTCCTAGGATCTACGTTATCTTCTGTAACTTGAATCCTAGGTAGGAGGGGAGGGGGTAACTGACTGGAAGTTGCCAATAGACATATTTCGGGTCTGACAAGACTGCGAACACCCCTTTTTGTAACAGGATCCTTATGTTCAGAAGGATTAACATTCTGAACTTGATGTTTTATTTGAACTTGTTCAGTGGCGACAAGTCCAGAATGACTCATAGTTTTCTTGCGTCCTTATCGTGTACACCAAACAGCCTTCCCTGGAATTTGATGGACTATACGTTCCTTAACATCTGTATGCTCTAGAGCTCTAAGGTATACTCTTCCAGGAGAGTTTTGGAGTGTAGGAAGAGTTGAGGAAATGATAGTGGAGGCATGTCTATCTCCCATCTTAGTCCCATCTTGATAAGGCCTTGGACCCAAGGATCGAAGGTCCAGCGATCCTGAAGGAACCCCCCTCCTACCAGAAGCGTCTCTTTGCTTCGTCTGATCAGCAGGTTTACATATTCGACCGCTTTCCTGTGGCACCGTGGTCACTGCAACTGTGGGATATTGTTGAACAGCCCGAAGAATATTTCTAGACTTTTCCGTCTTCCCTTTAGGTTGGGGACCAACAACCATGGAAGACTTTCTCTTTGAAAAGATTCCCCACTTTTGGAAAAGTCCTATGTTCTCAGGGGTGGCCTTTTTAATCGCCTTTTTAACTACCTCGTTTGGAAAGAGGTCTCTACCCCAGATGTTGGAAGATATCAGCTTTCTGGTTTTGTTTTTCACTGTTGCGGTAGCGAACACAAACTCCCTACAGGCTCTCCTAGCCTTCATAAGGCATACAGATCTTTTAACAAGGTGGCCATATGTATGCATTTTTGCCAAGACCATGAACATGTCTGGGGTACTTTGGTGGGTTGAACAAAACTCTTTGCAGTTGTGTAGGGATAAGGAGGCTGCAAGTCTCTCCTTTATCTCTAGTTCATTATACAAAAGAAACTCGGATAGCTTAGGGAAATTTTCGCTAAACTGTCGACTGGCGATATCCTCATCTATTCTTCCTACTGAAAAGGTTAAGTGGACTTCCTTCCACTCCTTCTCCTGCCTGGGAAAGGCTAGTGACAGAGGCTTGCACTCCTCGAGTGCAGGGCACGGTCTACCTACCTCCACTGCCTTGGCAACAGATTTATATGCCTTCCACGTAAAGTAAAAGGGAATGATATTGAAGCAGGAGCAAGAAAGGAAGGGTGTCTGTTACCTAGCGTGAATACTTTTGACACCGAGTAACCTGCCTTTCTCAGGCTACTTGATGAGATAGCTCTGCCTTATCATGGTCGAGAATCATGACCTCCTTCAATTGCGTTTCTTTTCTTGACGTTGATTCATGTCTCAGTGTAATGGAACAATTAGGGAAAGCGTGAAAGCTTGGCCAAAACTGGATTTTGTCCAAAGGAACTGCACCCATCTCCTCCAAGATGTAGAGTCTGCCATTTAAAATTGTCATAAGCTCCACAAATATCCAGGGATTGGTTTTGCATGTCGGAAGGTCTTGGTCTCTTGGTTGTTTGTAGGACCCTTGGGGAGCAACAAGTGGAGCTTCGCAGAGCTCTATCTTGCATTTCGCTTCTTTTTTGTCTTGTTTGCGAAATTTTTTTATTAGATTTTTCATTTGGGCCCATAATTGGTCCATTCCATCTAATAAAGGGGTAGGGGGTGAAGATGTCGATGTTAATGGCTCTAGATAGGGCACAGACGGACGGAAACAGTGTCGACACGACATTATCCCCCTCTTCCCGTGGGGGCCTCCTGCCCTCCATCCCAAAGGCTTTCTGGCCGCAGGGAGGTGTGAATCGTGCCTGGGGTACCACTATTTCCTTGCTTGCTTTCGGGAATATTAAGTTACACATCCTATCATTAGGTAGGTATGGTCCTGGATAGATCTTCTGGAAGCCACTCGACTTGGGATTCTCGAAACCCTTGGACATTGAGGTCCGGCATACATTGCAAACATGGAGGTTCCAATAATGCAGGGATTCGGAAATAATATTGCAGGGGGCATGAAATCTGCATGTATTATGACCATAAAAACACTTACTCTTGATATTGCAGAAGACTGCAAAACATGTCATCTGGGGTTCCTCCTGTAAAGAAAGGACAGCAGAATGAGTATACAATTGATTATCTCACTGATAAGCAATCTTTCAACTAAAATAGATTAGGATAGTAAGGTAGAAAGGGATAGTGGGAGACACATGCTTGTGTATCCCCTGCTAGCAAATGCTGTAACCTCCCCTCAGTATTAACTATAAGGAGATTCCTCTATCAAGGGAACTCCTACGAAAGGGTTCTAACCCCTAGGGGTAGAGAAATGTACAAATCACTGCCTTTTTATTCTTAACACTGTGGGGTAAGGGTGACTGATTTCTAATCAGAGTATTGAAGGAATTCTATTCTTTCAATATAAGAATGGTCTTAGTAGAAGCTCGCACAAGGGAACCCAAGATATGTTAAAAACTAACTACTTTATAATCATACTATAGTTTTCTGTTTGCAGTATATAGTATATTGCAAATTACTGGCTACTGTATAATTATATATAATGTAGTTCAGCCAGTGTGCTGACGTTGTGGCAAGCATCTGACGGCATGGTCCAGCCGGCATGACGCCGACTGGACTAGGAAATATAAAGGACATATATATGTGTATCCTACCCAGCCCATTTGCTGTAACCTCCCTTACAATATTAAATCATAGAGTTTCCTGATCAGGGAGACTCAAGGATAAGGGTTCTACCCTTTTAGGGTTAGAAATGTAATACCACCAGCCCTTTAAAAAATTTAATATTATAGGATAATATGAAAACTGATTTCTAACCAGAATATTGAAGAAATTCTATTCTTTATATATAGGATTGGTCTCAGCAAACACCCGGGCAAGGATACCTAAGATATATTGGAAAATAACAACTAGTATAATATATACAATAGTTTTTCTATCTGCAGTATATCCTATACTTTAAATATACTGACCACCTGTATGAACATATACTGTAATTCAGCTGGCATATAGCAAGCATAGCTAGCCCCTGTCGGCAGAGCCAGCATGCTAGCTAAAAGAAAAAGAGAAACAGCATGGAGTAAACAGTGCCTTATTACTGTGTATGTGTACACTAATTAAGGATGTAAAAGTCTAATTTACTGCCTTTCTCCAGAAAGAAGGCTCAAATGGAATGGGAGAATGTACCAACGCCGGCAAGGTCCAGCCGGCACATAGCCGGCAGGCTTGCCTCCGGCAGCACTAGTACAGTTGGCGTACTGTCGGCCAAGTCAGCACCTATCTGTGCCGGTCTACCTAGCAAGAGAACTTGTGGCCAGCAGTCCAAGGGAGTACTGGAGAACCTTGGTGACAGAGGGGACTTCCCACCCACAGCCATCATGGCTGCCGACATATGACATGGTTACCAGCAGCTTGCATAGCCGCCAGCAGCAATCATAGCCGCCAGCAGCAATCATAGCCGCCAACAGTTAGTATAACACATGGTCGCCGGCAGCCAACATGGCCGCCGGCAGTTGTCATGGCTGCCGGCAGGTAGCATAGCCGCAGGCAGCTGGACAACAGCGGCAGAGAAGGAGTCTGGCCAGCCCCCACAACCCACCGGCAACGGTGAGGTTGCAGGTGACGATTCAAGGAAAGCCAATGACTTGGCCATCATAAAAGAACAGAGGGGGAGGGAAAAGGGACCTGTGTGGAAGGAGCCGGCAAGGTTCCCTGTCTTACACACACTTAAGAAACTCTGTTCTAGTATCGGCGCCAGGCTAGGCGGCAGGAGAATCTTCTATTTTCCAACCTATGGTCTGCCAATACAATTAAGGGGATGGCAGCAGTGCCGCCTGATCTCAACAAGGGAGAAACAGAGTTTCAGTGCCGGTGCCATCCTAGGCCTCAGAAGAATACTACTCTTCAGCCTAGGGTCTACGAGCACAAGAATAGTCTACAAGGCTACAGGCAGAAGGTGGTGGCCTCATACAACCACTTCAAGTGCAGCCTAGGGAGGGCTAGCCTCCTATGTCGGCAGCCTAGCCGGGGGGAAATGATTATTCCTCCAGCCAGCCGACTGTTGGCAAAAGACTGAATACTCGGAGGTTCTGACCGAATCCCAAAACCTGCCATCTGCGGTTAAGGGACGAGACAAAAAAACCCTAGATTAGTCATGCCTGAATGAAAACTCGAGCACAACCCACTAGGGTTGTAGCCTAAGGCTACACTCAGAGGAAAGAGAGA
>NC_090734.1:31808503-31816003 GCF_036898095.1 Palaemon carinicauda | reverse complement strand
CTGCAACAACAGACCCCAAGTACTTAAACTGATCCACCTCATCAAGTAACTCTCCATTCAACATGACATTCAAACTCGCACCACCTTCCCTTCTCGTAAATCTCATAACCTTACTCTTACCCACATTAACTCTCAACTTCCTTCTCTCACACACCCTTCCAAATTCTGTCACTAGTCGGTCAATCTTCTCTTCTGTGTCTGCTACCAGTACAGTATCATCTGCAAACAACAACTGATTTACCTCCCATTTATGATCATTCTCGCCTACCAGTTTTAATCCTCGTCCAAGCACTCGAGCATTCACCTTTCTCACCACTCCATCAACATACAAGTTAAACAACCACGGCGACATCACACATCACCGGAAACCAATCGCTCACTTCATTTCCTATTCTAACACATGCTTTACTACCTTTGTAGAAACTTTTCACTGCTTGCAACAACCTTCCACTAACTCCATATAACCTCATCACATTCCACATTGCTTCCCTATCAACTCTATCATATGCTTCCTCCAGATCCATAAACGCAACATACACATCCTTACCTTTTGCTAAATATTTCTCGCATATCTGCCTAACTGTAAAAATCTGATTCATACAACCCCTACCTCTTCTAAAACCACCCTGTACTTCCAAGATTGCATTCTCTGTTTTATCCTTAATCCTATTAATCAGTACTCTACCATACACTTTTCCAACTACACTCAACAAACTAATACCTCTTGAATTACAACACTCATGCACATCTCCCTTACCCTTATATAGTGGTACAATACATGCACAGACCCAATCTACTGGTACCATTGACAACACAAAACACATATTAAACAATCTCACCAACCATTCCAGTACAGTCACACCCCCTTCCTTCAACATCTCAGCTTTCACACTATCCATACCAGATGCTTTTCCTACTCTCGTTTCATCTAGTGTTCTCCTCACTTCCTCTATTGTAATCTCTCTCTCATTCTCATCTCCCATCACTGGCACCTCAACACCTGGAACAGCAATAATATCTGCCTCCCTATTATCTTCAACATTCAGTAAACTATCAAAATATTCCGCCCACCTTTTCCTTGCCTCCTCTCCTTTTAACAACCTTCCATTTCCATCTTTCACTGTCTCTTCAATTCTTGCGCCGGCCTTCCTTACTCTCTTCACTTCTTTCCAAAACTTCTTATTCTCTTAATATGACTGACCCAGTCCCTGACCCCACCTCAGGTCAGCTGCCCTCTTTGCCTCACGTACCTTGCGCTTTACTTCCACATTTTTCTCTCTATATTTTTCATACTTCTCTATACTATTACTCTGCAGCCATTCTTCAAAAGCCCTCTTTTTCTCTTCCACTTTTACCTTCACTCCTTCATTCCACCATTCACTGCCCTTCGTCATGCTGCCTCCAACAAAATTCTTGCCACATCATCACTTGTAATCCCAACAAAATTTTCTTTTGCTAACTTCCACTCCTCCTCTAAATTACCAGTTTCTCTTACTCTCACCTCGTCATATGCCATTTTCAACCTTTCCTGATATTTACTTTTTACCCCCGGTTTTATTAGCTCTTCAACCCTCACTAGCTCCCTTTTACATCCACCTACTCTGTTCCCCCACTCTTTTGCTACAACTAATTTTCATTCCACCAAAAAATGATCAGACATACCGTTAGCCATACCCCTAAACATGTGCACGTCTTTCAATCTTCCAAACATTCTTTTAGTTATCAACACATAATCCATTAATGCCGTTTCCACTACTCTTCCATTTGCCACTCTTACCCATGTATACTTATTTTTATCTTTCTTTTTAAAAAAAGCTAGCACTTAAATGGAAAAAATTAAAAATGTATACAGTACTTCTCGCATCTATTTATTAATTTACGAATTGAATACCATTACAAAAATACTGTACTGCAATCTATCTTTCCAACTAGGCTTATAGTTTTTAAGAAAGATATGACTTTTTTCTCTACAGAAAAGATTGATTGATTGATTGATTGATTGATTTAAAGTTTTCAGGCATCCTGCTACAGAAAAGAAAGTGGTTCATAAACTTCTCAAATACATTTATATGTTTGTAGATATATATTCTTCTTACAGTTATTTCTTGTCCTTTTGAATGATTTAACTGAATGGATTGAAAACAATCCTTATGAGAACATGACACCTACTATATACATACATACATATACCATTCCCCCAATTTTGGGGGGTAGCCGACATCAACAAATGAAACAAAAGTGAAAAAATAACAGGGAACCTCTCCTCTTTACGTTACTCCCAGTCTGAAAGGGGACTCAACAGAGTTTGGCTGATACTGCTAGGGTGCCACAGCCCACCCTCCCCCGTCATCAACCACAGATGAAGCTTCATAATGCTGAATCCTCTACTGCTGCTACCTCCACGGTCATCTAAGGCACCGGAGGAAGCAGCAGGGCCTACCGGAACTGCGTTACAATCGCTCGCCATTCATTCCTATTCTTAGCACGATCTCTTGCCTCTTTCTCACATCTATCTTCCTATCACCCAGAGCTTTCTTCACTCCATCCCTCCACCCAAACCATGGCCTTCCTCTTGTACTTCTCCATCAACTCTTGCATTCATCCCCTTCTTTAGAAGACAGCCATTTTCCATTCACTCAACATGGCCAAACCACCTCAACACATTCATATCCACTCTATCTGCTAACTCCTTTCTTACACCCGTTCTCACCATCACCACTTCGTTCCTAACCCTATCTACTTGAGATACACCAGCCATACTCCTTAGACACTTCATCTCAAACACATTCAATTTCTGTCTCTCCGTCACTTTCATTCCCCACAACTCCGATCCATACATCACAATTGGTACAGTCACTTTCTCATATAGAACTCTCTTTACATTCATGCCCAACCCTCTAAATTTTACTACTCCCCTAACTGCCCCATAAACTTTGCAACCTTCATTCACTCTCTGACGTATATCTTTTTCCACTTCTCCATTTGCTGCAACAACAGACCCCAAGTACTTAAACTTATCCACCTCCTCAAGTAACTCTTCATTCAACATGACATTCAACCTCGCACTACCTTCTCCTCTCGTACATCTCATAACCTTACTGTTACCCACATTAACTCTACACTTCCTTCTCTCACACACACTTCCAAATTCCTCTCACTAATTGGCCAAGCTTCTCTTCTGTGTTTGCAACCAGTACAGTATCATCCACAAACAACAACTGATTTACCTCCCATTCATGGTCATTCTCGTTTACCAGTTTTAATCCTCGTCCAAGCACTCGAGATTCACCTCTCTCACCACTCCATCAACATACAAGTTAAACAACCATGGCAACATCACACATCTCTGCCTCAGCCCCACTCTCACCTAAAACCAATCGCTCACTTCATTTCCTATGCTAACACATGCTTTACTAACTTTGTAGAAACTTTTCACTGCTTGCAACAACCTTCCACAAACTCTATATATCCTCATCCCGGTAATCATCGAATCGTCCTCCTTCAGGTATCGTAAAAGACGTGCAGAAGATTAATATCGTGGGTTATAAGTGTGGCAAGAAAGGCCATATCAGTAAGGAAGGTTGTACAAACCAACTGAGGCAGTCGCCCAAGTGGTTAAGGATAATTTGACTTCACAGAATGCAAAGACAAAGCATCAAATGGGAAGGGTCGATGAGGAAAGTGAGCAAGCTAATGTTTACACGACAAACAGGACAACCCAAAACAGCGTAAATGCCTTTAATCCCTATATTTATGAAAGTATCTCAGCTGCTCTGGATGGGAACAACCAGATCCTTTTCAAGATATTGTGTGACACTTGATATAATCATAAGCAGTAGGTTGGCCTGGGCACCAGCCACCCGTTGAGATACTACCTCAAGAGAGTTATTGAGTCTTTTGACTGGCCAAACTGTAGTACATTGGGTCCTGCTCTCTGCTTACGGTTCATTTTCCTTTTACCTACACACAGACACGCACACACACACCGAATAGTCTGGTCTATTCTTTACATATTCTCCTCTGCCTCATATACCTGACAACACTGAGATTACCAAACAATTATTTTTACTGCACTGTAATTGTTCAGTGGCCACTTTCCTCTTTGTAAGGGTAGAAGATACTCTTTAGCTATGGTAAGCAGCTCTTCTAGGAGAAGGACACTCCAAAATCAAACCATTGTACTCTAATCTTGGGTAGTGCCATAGCCTCTGTAGCATGGTCTTCCACTGTCTTGGGTTAGAGTTCCCTTGCTTGAGGGTGCACTGAAACACACTATTCTATCTTAATTTTCTTCCTCTTGTTTTGTTAAAGTTTTTATAATTTATATAGGAGATATTTATTCTAATGTTGTCCCTTTCCTCACTGAGCTATTTTCCCTGTTGGAGCCCCTGGGTTTATAGCATCCTGCTTTTGCAACTAGGGTTGTAGCTTAGCAAATAATAATGATAATAATAACAATAATAATCATAATAATAATAATAATAATAATAATAATAATAATAGCGTGGTGACTCAAGGTATAAACCCGATGGTGGAACATTCTCTAACAGGAAATTTGGTAATTTTAAAGGGAATAGGAGGTACACAGATTACTGTTATTTGCAATTTGAAACTGTCATACTAGTTGGTGACAGCTCATTTTGATATTGTGGTAAATGACTCATTCGCTATAAGGAGTATGACTTTGCTTATAAATGAGGTTGGTGGAGCGCCATTTGTGCCTTGTCACATTATAACGGAGAAACCATTGAAGTATAGTCCTACGACTGAATTCAAGAAGGACTACCTGTATCTTTTTCCTAGTTGTGTGACAAATAAGAGTATGACAAAGAAGTGGCCGATGAAGAAGACAGAGAAACTGGAGTAGCGATGAACTTAGAGGATATCTTTATAGAAGAAGAAGATTCCCTTGATAGTATACATGAGGAGAGCTCCCGAGAGAGGCCGAGAGAAGAGGAAAAAGAGATGAATGAACATTAGCCTAGGAAGAACATCTAATCCTAGAGAAGGTATTTCAAAAGTTGCGAGGAGAGGGCATGATGATTAATCAGGAGAAGAGCAAGTTTGGAAAGGCAACAATTTGGTCCTTTGCATTTGAAGTCGGAGGAGGACAAATCACCCACCTACCCACTAACGTTGAAGGAATAATGAGGAAGCAATTACAACGGTTTTTAGGAATTGCAGGGTTCTACAGACGATTTGCCCGAATTTCTCATCTGTAGGTGCTCCCTTAACCGATTTGACTAGCCCCAAGAAAATGTTTGTATAGACCAGCAAGTGCCAGAAAACCTTCAAACGGATAATGGCCATATTAATTTCTAAACTGATACTGCAAGCTTTGGATTTAAACAAGAAATTTCTTATATAAGTGGATGCATTGGACAATGAAATTGGAGCTTTCTAATCACGAGAAAGTAAAGAAGGAATTCTTCACACTTCTTTTTATGTCGTCGAAGCTGAAGAAGCATCAACGAGCTTACTTGCCAGTGAAAAGGGAACTATTAGCAATAATCACAGCGATGAGGAAATTGGAAGATTATGTAAACAGACCACAGAATGAAGAAATTTGTGTTTATTCAGATGATAATCCTTCACCTTTTTTTGATAAAATGACGAATAATAATCAAAGGTTAATTTGGTGGTCATTGTGTTTTCAACCACATTGTATAATTATAAAGCATATATCATGTAAAGACATTGTGGTTGCAGATTATTTGTCTCGGGGTAAATCAATGAACTCAGGGCCAGAATAAATAATTTTTTTTTTTTTTTGGGGGGGGGGGGGGGTGGGGGAGCTATCTAGCAAAGCTGGTCTTCATGGAAGTAAAATATTTCATTAATGTATTTTATTTATATATTTAAGGAATGTACAGTCGGACCTCGCTGATCCTGGTTTTTAACTTCGCGGTTTCGGTTTTTCGTGGCCAGGGAGAAGAAAAAAATAAATTCTTTGTGATTATAGTTTACCCAACATTAAGATTTTGATTTCCAATGGTTGGCAACAGCATTGGGATGGCCAAGAACTATGCAATACCTATTAAATAAATATATTCATAAAAAATACGATAAAATTCTAGCTGGCCCATGATTTCAAATAGCCCTCGCTCCTTTACACTGGGAGTGCTACTCGCCAATGCCTTTCTCTACACCAAGCTGATCCTTGCTCTCTTCTCTATACAGTGTGTATCCATTTACTGTGATAGAAAATTAGAGTTATATTTGAAATAAACCGGATTTTGATGAAACTTGTGTTTCACTATACTGTATCCAACAATAATGCATGTAATATTCACATTTTAGTATCGTATCTATAAATAAATTCATAGTGAAATATAATCTCATGTACTGTTTACATTCAAATTAGCTGATCAAATCTGCCTAGTCCGTCGTCAACCTATATTTACTTTCACGATATTATCCTGCTGATATAACCAATGAATTTCACTGAATTACCTCATTTATATGACCTCTCATGCACATTAGGACGATATCTCTTTTACATTATTATTGTCCTTCACTCATCATTAATATATCCTTAATCCTTTTCCCAATTCCTTCCCAAATCCTATTCGTAGATTTACTTTGCTCTCCCACACACATCTATAACGTATCTTCCAAACAATTAGGATTATCTATATTTTTCGTGATTTGAATCATATTCTCTTTTCTAGCACTCTTTTGTCTTTTTTATCTCATTAATTTTCAACCTTGTTTTTTTTATCCCTCATTCCACGTATTCCTTTTCCCATTTTTCATGCCTTCTTCTCGCTTTTCCCAAATTCATTGATTTTGCTAATTATTTGAATTAGCGTACATTTGGCGGAGGGAATCAAAAGGAGAAGGACCTTAGCTGACACCTTCCCCTGTCTCGTCTCATTGTTTTATTGTTTCGTCCTTCTCTCTTCTTGTTGTTTCACTTAATTGTCTCCAATAATAATGCATATAATATTCACAATTTAATATCGTATTTTAAACATAACAAATTATAGTCTTATGATTTATTTACATTCAAATTTTCGAATCCAATAACTCCTTTTTTGTTAGGCCATGCCAACGAAGGATATTCCATATTTACTAAGAGAGAACATTATACCTGATCTACATTTTCCAATTAGCATATTAATTCCAATAGATTTATTTGAAATGCTTCTCTCATGTTTTATTTAGTACTATGAGTTGAATCGCCATAACGTTAACCGGAGTTTCATTCATGTTGAGAGAGAGAGAGAGAGAGAGAGAGAGAGAGAGAGAGAGAGAGAGAGAGAGAGAGAGAGAGAGAGAAAGAGAGAGAGAGAGAGAGAGAGAGAGAGAGACCAAGTTTTCTGGCATCCTGACATCGATTAAGAGAGAGCTAAGATATGTTCCCTCCACCAGACATGCCCATGTAATTCGCATACACAGTCAATCCACCCTCCAAGATCTTAACACTCTATAAGATCAAGGTCGTCGTAACTCAGCTTTAGCTTCTGGCACAGGCTAATCGTCCATCTTGACAGTACT
>NC_090734.1:31788503-31791003 GCF_036898095.1 Palaemon carinicauda | reverse complement strand
TAAGCAAGGTATAGTTATTCTGGTGGGCCCTAAGGTTTTTGGCAAAATTTAAATTGAAAATGGAACACTTTTTATCATTTTTCGTTGAACATACAATCTTGTCATTGGAGGGTACTTCTTTTCAGGCATAAAAACATCCACAAAAATACATGGAATCCACCTTAATGCTATTACAAAAGCAAATACATCACATAGACATCAATAAAAAGAGAAGGAAGACTATGTGAAATGTAAGAAACTCTAGAGGTGTAGATATTCCTAGTGATCACACCAGCTCCTTATCTCCACAAAAAAAAAAAAAAAAAAAATCGAATGTAGCTAAAACACCATATGTTTGATTCATCTAGTCTTTAAGAAGAGGAACACAGAAAATCACTTGCATCTGAGAGTATGAATTACGATACAGTGCCAAAAACTTTTAGAGGCGAAGACCAATAATTAATGAATAATGAATTGCAATTTTGAATATATATCAGTCAGTTGATCGTTAAGTTTTAGGACGTGCAGTTACGAATAAAAAGCCTTGGATATCAAATAATACGTTTCATATAAAAAAAGGAGACAAAATTATAAATTTATTATTGAATATTTTTGAGGAAGCAAAGAAAATTACAAAGTAGAACAGGTTAAGTATTCCAGTATTGACGGTGAGGTAGGAAAAAAAAAAACGGAAATGACTGGAGAGAATACTTAGAATTGAAAAGCAGATGAGGCTGACAAAGGTAAATCATGATTTCAACGATTAGCTATGGTTTAAGAATTATACATAAAAATTAATTATGAAATCTCTACGTTGGCATACAAAAAGAAACATAAACACCTCAAAAACACAGTTGGGTTTATTATGAAAACAGATGAAGAAACTCAACATTGCCCATAAATGAATTCAGCGTGTTCGAAGTCCAAGCTATCATTAAGAAACTAAGGATATGGGAAGCTTCTGTATATGAAGAAATTACAGCTGAGATTAAATTGGTCGAGCATTAAGTGAAGAAGAAAAACCTGATGATTGGGCTTTGGGAGTGTTGGTGAAAATGGCAAAAAGAAAACAAAATACCCGATCGCAATATTTACAGAGGCATTATATATACATCATTAGTCATTGAAATATATACTGTGTTTATTCCAAAGGGACCGGAGAGAGAGATAGATGAGCAAGTATGTTTCAGAAAATATAGCAGTTGTACTAACCAAATTTTCTTTTCAGGACATATCGTATTGCAATACAGTATATAGAATATAGAAATAAAATTTTGATGGCATTTGTGGTCAACGAAAAAGCATTTGATGGTGTGCATCTTCACATGAGCCTAGTGAGTGCTATGTAGAGGTTATTGGAGTCGTATCGAATAAATTCACAGTGAACATCACAAAGCCCTCAGAAAAATATTAGAAGTTAAAAGGCAGGACAGGATTTGAAATGTGACAATAAAAGAGATTTCTCGAGTGTCATATATGAATGAGATCATAGTGGGGGTAAATGGGGAAGGTTTGGGCATGCTTTGAGAGAGAGAGAGAGAGAGAGAGAGAGAGAGAGAGAGAGAGAGAGAGAGAGAGAGAGAGAGAGAGAGAGAGAGAGGTCTTTTTTATATTATTCCCTGGATAAAAGTATATATTTTTCCTTTTCTTGTTTCCCATCACTATCCCTATAGTAAGCGGTTGGTTGCAAGAAGCGCCCTCTTAAATGCCATCTGTCAGAGGCATTCTCTTTCACCAAAACTCATTTCTCTATATCATCTTTCACTTCCTCTTGCTATCTAATTTTCTGATTTCCTGTCGATCTTTTACTCCTAACCCCTACTCATTCCTTCCCCACCATCCATCCTATATTTATGCCTACACTATATTAAACAGGCTACTCTCATCATCTCTGTAATTCTTACTATGCCCGCCATTCTATTTCCATTGTATTGTTTTACAATATTTCCTTCAGTGATACTCCCGTAATCGAAATGAGTATTCCAATTTCTGTTCTCTCAAGCTTTGGTTCCTCTTTTCGTCTCACAGCTCAAGTTTATGATCTTATCACTGTCGCTATAGATCTTAACTTCTCGCTTGATTGACATTTTCTTATCACATAACACTACTACTACCACCCTCCAATGCCCCCATACTGCTTTTATCCTATTATCAACTACAGCCTCATATCCTCCTTCTTGACTTATAGTAGATCCCAAGTATCTAAACTGCATTATCTGAGGCTCTACTTCATGTACGGTAGGCCTGCCCATACCTTCCTTACTGGTCACCAGAGATTCGGTGTTATCCCCTTTTACCCTAAAGGCACCCCTCTCCCATGTCTCTTGCCACTTTAAAACCATTATCTGTAATTTTTCCTTATTTTCAGCAATAATCACCAAATCCTTTCCATTCAGAAACTCCCACAACTCTTCATTCCTGATCTGTACACTTAATACATCCAAGACAAGCACAAATTAAATTGGGCTTAATGCTGACCCCTGGCGTATTCTGTACTGCAATTTTTCCATACTTGCTTGTA
>NC_090734.1:31771003-31776003 GCF_036898095.1 Palaemon carinicauda | reverse complement strand
TCCTGACCTGATAACCAGAGTGACTGGTTTTTTGGGTTAAGGCCGAACATCTGAGTTTCTAGTCTGTGGTCTGCTTCTTCCTAGCATAGAGAAAGAGTCTCCTTTGCTAGTTTAGGGGCGGACACAGGAAGCTTTGCCTCCCTAGTCCATGTTGGAAGGATTCTGTACGAGATGATTCCTTCCTCTAGAGGCCTAGCAGACTATCCTGTGTTGTTTTTCTCGGGCTGGAGAATGAGTTTTCTCTGTTGCCCCGGCGAAATAACTTTACCTAACTTTGTTCTGGTTGGGAGGAGGTTAGCAAGTATTGCCAATCTTCCTCCCTAATAGACAACTCTTGGTTAGGATGAGCTACCCTAATGGCTGAGTGTGTCTCCTGCTGGAACGAAGTCTATAGGACCCTTATCCCTTCCCCCACCTCTCTTTCTTTTATTTTCTTTTAGCCGTAGTCCTACTTCCGTACCTAGTATAGGTTAGGATGGAGGACAGGCTCAGCTCTCTGCCGGCCGGCACTACGTGTTGGCCGGCAGAGACCCTTTATTCTTTGCAGATTGAACCACATACCTCTCTTGGTCTCCCTTCCATGTCCGTCAGTAGAGCCCCGGCAGACTATGGATTCTTTGGAAGCCTGAATGTTACATTCTCCCCCTTCCATAAGTTCACTCTTTCTGGATTGAAGGTCGTATGGCATGCCGCCCTATAACCTTACATCCATACTTTTTCTCTGACTATTTTGTTGCACCCCCTATCCCGGCTGCCGGCTTAACAGCCGACAGCCGGGCAGCTGGAGGTTCTCTGGTTCTTGGCTACTGTCGGCGGGCACGGGTTTTATTACCTTTGCCTGCCGTCAGGGGAAACACAGCCCGAATCTGCTGGCTACTACGATAGCGGCCGGCAGCCGGGTCTTAGTGTTTTCAGCCGTCGTCTGACAATGATTTCCGGCCAGCACAGAGTCGCGAATCAGTGGGATGCCGCTTATTAGTTAAAAGTAGTATATCTTTGATCTATAAAGGGCTAGTTGCTGGCCGGCACAATAACATGCGATGTACAGTAGTTGCTATATTCGTAGTGTAGTACACACTGCATTAGTAGAAACTGCTGTACAGAGTTTGTGATAACACTAAAGTTCTTCATCATACTTAATGTTATCTTGTACAGCCTTTTGTTGAGACCTTACTTTATATAGAAAGTGAGTTCTTTCTGTAATCTTTCAATCCCGTATATTAAAACTACACATTAAATTTCAGTTTAGGAAATTACATAAGGTATTCTAGTATAGAATTAACCTTAGTTTTAATATTTTGGGAGGTTACAGCAATTGACTGAACAGGAAATACAAGTATGTGTCTTTCCTTCTTTCTATTATAGCTTTTCTATACAATCTAAATGTTTTCAATATAAGTGAAAAGCCTTCACTTGAAACTCATGGATTTTTCTTCTCTTTACAGGAGGACCATCCGAAGTGCGGGAGTGTGTTCTGTAATGTCCACAGTTAGAACTTCTGTGGACATCATTATTGCAGGAGGCATGCAGCATGCGCAGCCTCCAGAGGTGTTCTCCGCTATTGGGACCCTCAGGTTTGTACAGTTTGTTCTAACCTGATTACCGAGGCTTTTGACGACCAGGGAAACGCTACGATCCTGGGTAAGGGGTTTTCAGAAAAACACCTCAGGTCCCTACCTTCCAAATGAGAAGATGAGGGCCTACCTTTTCCCTAAAGCATTGGCTGATGAAATCATCTCCCAGCCTCAGGTGGAGATACCAATTGCCCAGAATCCGGTAGATTCTGAAGTCTCAGCCGCCCTTCAAGACATCCAAGTGGACGATAGGATGTCGAAGGTGTCAGACTCTACTGAGAAGGACCTTCTAGGAGAAGGTCAGGAGGATGAGCTGTTTCAGACTCCTCAAGTAGAAGAGCAAGAAATCAAAGAAGTGTTGGTTACGTCGGTTCCGGACCCAGAACCTGTTCCTTCTACATCGTCTGCTATCCCAAATGAACTGGGAAGGACTCTTTCTTCCATTGTTGAGATGATCCAACAAATTCAAAGGAAGAATGATGAGAAGGAAGCTGCAATGAAACTGGAGTTACATAGACTTGCAGCATCACGTGGGCCCCATAAGCGGCTCACCGTGAAGGATCTTCCCTTGTGCTCGAATACCAATCCTTGGAGGTATGCCGAACACATGCCAATGACAACCGGGGAGATCGTGATCTCAGAAAAGTTGGGAATAATTCCCTGGAAGAAGTGGAACTTTGGCCCAACAAAGATTTTTATCCGGACTGCTATGCCCGTCTTAGGAAGGAGCAAGCCTTAAAGGAGGAGATGGAGCCAGAGGTCATAGTTTTTTACCATAGTAAAGCTCAGACGTTACTAACGAGCTCGATGAAAGAGAGGGGCTTTACTAACTCAAAGGTGCCTGCCTTGAGTAAGAAGCTACCCTCCTTTGTGGCCTCTCCTACCAGAGCCTTTCCCTTCTTGGAAAAGGGATATAAGGCAGCCTTAAAAGCGGTGGAGGCAGGGAAACCTTGCCCTTACCTTCTCACTCGGGAAACTGGAAGCTGATATTGCTGAACGCCTGTTTGGTGAGGTGCTTCCAAAACTGTCGGAGGTTCTCTTGCGTAGCGAGCAAGAGACAAAGGAAAGACTTGCGGCATTGATGTCAGTGCAAACGACACTAGAAACGATGGCAAGTGACCCCAAGAACCAGGCCATGTTCATGGTTGTGGCCAAAACCCATATGGCCACAGTTACGAAGGATTTCTATAGCTTTATTAAAGCTAGGAGAGCCTGTAGAGAGTTCGTGTTCGCCTCGGTTGCGGTGAGGTACGAACCGAGGAAACTGATCTCCTCTCGTATTTGGGGTAAAGACCTCTTTCCAAATGAAATGGTTGAAGAGGTAGTAGAAAAAAGGCCTAGGCCATCCTCTCGGCTTGCTAAACCCTACCGACTGCAACATCAACAACAACTTCCTGTGACCACGGTACCTCAGACAGTGGCACAACCTCCAACCACGTACCAGCTGGTACCCTCAACAAACGGCGACACAGTCGCCAGTTCTTAACCCAGCCTCCGAAAGGCAGACTTCTTCCTTTCGTTCGAGAGCCAGAAGAACATCCAAAGGTTCTTCTAGACACCCTTCAAGAGGAAGGTGATCCAGGGGAGGACGCGGTCAAGGAGGCAAGGCCTCAGGTCCACAACAGCAGAAGTAGATACTTCCAGTAGGAGGGAGATTACAGCTTTTTAGGGATCGCTGGACCTTCGATCCCTGGGCCCACATCCTAAATAAGAATGGACTAGGTTGGAGCTGGAGCAGTCCTTCACCTCAATTTCCTCAATTCTTCTAACACTCAACCCCCGCTCTGGAAGAATATGTCCGAGAGCTCTCAGTCAAAAAAGTAATCCGGAAGTTTAAGTCCATCAAATTCCAAGGAAGGCTGTTTTGTGTTCCAAAGGAGGACTCAGAAAAACTCAGAGTCATACTGGGCATATGCTGTGTCTATAGACTTGTTTGTTGCTTATTGGCACGTTCCAATTAATCGTCACCTCTCCCCCTACCTAGTTATATTGATAACTTTACGCCTTCAGAACCATGCCTTCGGGCTAAACATAGCCCCAAGGATTTTCACGAAGCTCGCGAACGCAGCCGTCCATCAATTACGCCTTAAAGGGGTCCAAGTATTAGCCTACTTGGACAACTGGCTGGTGTGGGCAGCATCCAGGACAGAATGCATGCAAGCTTCTAAGATAGTGATCCAGTTCCTGGAACATCTGAGATTCAAGATAAACAAAAAAGTTTCGTCTTTCTCCAGCTCAAAAATTTTGGTGGTTGGGAATCCACTGGAATTTGGAGTCACATCGGCTTTCCATTCCTAGTAAGAAGAGGAAAGAAATAGCTGGATCTGTCAAGAGATATTGAAATCCAAACCGGTATCAAGACGCGAACAGGAGAGAGTGCTGGGCTCTCTACAGATCCAGTGCTAAGAGCACAGCTTAAGAATGCAAGAGGAGTCTGGAGAAAATACGCATCAAACGCGCGTAGAAAGGGCACCTGTCAGCAGTTCACATTCATGAGTTCCGCAATGTGACAGCTTACGCTCTATCTAGGTTTACACCTATAGAGTCAGAATGGTCCCTTGACACAGGATCATTCTCCTTCATCTCGAGGCCAGTCCCAGAGCTGCAGATAGTCCTCTTTGCGACGAAAGACAACAAGAAAATTGTTCTTTACGTGTCCCCTTACAAGGATCCGTTACGGAGGCAGTGGACGCTATGTCCCTGGACTGGATCAGATGGTCCTGTATCTATCTGTTCCCCTCCTCACACCTCTTTTTGAAGCTCCTCAATATGCTGAGATCCTTCAAAGGGAAAGCTGCAATAGTGTCCCACAAGTGGCCAAATAGCGTGTGGTTCCCTCTGGCATTGGAGCTACGATTAAAATTCGTACCTCTACCAGATCCATCCCAGTCTCAGTGAGTACAGAAGTCGACTGTCTTCACTCCATCACAGAAAACACGGAACCTACATCTCATGATTTTCTCTCTCCTTAACGATGATAAATGATTCGGGGTTTAAAAGTCGGTTTAGACTTTTGGAGGAAACCAGAAGACATTATGAGGCTTCAGGGGAGAAATAGCTATCCTTTTTCAAGGCGAAGAAACCGAATGAAATCCCGACAGATTCCTATTTATCATTCTTCATTCACCTTCATGAGCAAGGTTTAGCAGCCTACACAATTCTATTGTTCAAGCCTGCCTTGACAAGTCAGATACCATATGCCTTACAGGTCGACCTTTCTAACGACGTTCTTAATGAACTAGCCCTTCAGCGCTTCCTAAGACCATTTCTTCTCTGGTCATTAGATATGATTCCTTATTGTGTATAAATAATGAACAATGAGGAATGGGCTGAGAAGGTTTTGAATTTAAGTCATATTTCTGTTTGTACTCGCCCTTGGGGGGCCAGAGTTAGTGAATAGTGGCTCTCTCTAGAGAGGAAGGCCAC
>NC_090734.1:31761003-31763503 GCF_036898095.1 Palaemon carinicauda | reverse complement strand
TACATACTCTGCAGTCTATCCTTTGATATCAACTACGCGACAACATTGACACGCGTAATAACATTTCCATAACAGTGTAGGCCTACCTACAGTACAGGTAGCCTATATTTCAATTACACAAACTACGCGATATTGTAGTCAAACCATTCCTCTCTTCATCCGGGCTTAAATTAATATAAAAGAAATTTTACCCAGTTTGAATTAAAATAAAATGGGCATATCCTACGAATAAGAATATTGTTGAGGAATAAACCAAAATTTCGATGCTCAGTAATATATATATATATATATATATATATATATATAAAAGAAATTCTCAAAGCCGGCATGAGCGGCCATGGGTCAGAATAAAACCTGAAAGGTACAATCTTAATATAAGAAATCTGCTAGGATTGGTCATGACTATCCTGTAAATAATTTGTATTTGCAGGATGCAGAAGCTTTATTTGAATTGTTGTGTAAACAATTTAATTACATGTGGTATTTTAAACAGTGGTTGGACAATTCTCAGTGATACGTAAGCGCCCACTTTATGAATATATATATATATATATATATATATGTGTGTGTGTGTGTGTGTGTGTATCTATATATGTACATACATACATATCATAAATACAAATATATATGAACACACACACACACATTTCACGTAAGTTGTATTATAGCACTAGGTGGCCTGTTGGACTGGGGTTCGAGTCATACTCAAGCTAGATAGTTTTTGGAAGTGTCTGCGCAATCTCACCATCTGTATGAGCTAAGGATTGGGAGTGGGGGGGGGGTTGTTTGGTGCGCCCATTGGTCTACCTGCTTGGTCATCAGCAGCCATTGCCTGGCCCTCCCTGGTCCTAGCTTGGGTGGAGAGGGGGCTTTGGCGCTGATCGTGTGATATATGGTCAGTCTCTGGTTCATTGTCCTGCTTAATAGGGCAATGCCACTGTCCTTTGCCTCTGACATTCATGGGCAGCCTTTAAACCTTTAAACCTTATAGAGATTTTCCTGCTTTGTGGAAAATTAAAAGCGGTGATGATAAGAATAGAGTTTTGAAAAGTGAATGCTATGTTAAATTAATAGAAAAACTGCGAAAAGTAGACCCTAGTGCCACACGACCCACAGTGATCAAGAAATTAAATTCTTTGCGTTCGAACTATGGAAGGGAACCGAAAAAGGTACTCAACAGAATGAAGTCAGGTGCTGGTGTAGATGGTATATACACACCTTCATTGTGGTATTTCTACGACCTTTCATTCCTTCGTGACCACGAGGTCCAGCAACCTGGAGTGTCGAGTATGGATGATGTGGATGATGACAAGTGGAATCAATAGATAACATTTTAACTATTCACCCACATTTTTACATTAATAATAACATATATCAATTATTCACCCATTCATTTACATTGATAACATAAACAAGTTATATTATATATATATATATATATATATGTGTGTGTGTGTGTGTGTGTGTGTGTGTATATAAATATATATATTATATCTCCAACAACCATTAACTTATTATCAATTATATAAAGCAGTTCATGAGACGAACATGAACCATCAAAGAAGTTAATGTATATCTTGCTATATAGAAGTTAAAATTCATAGTGAGCGTTAACAACAGCCATAAACACAATGCTAAATGTATGTTTATAGTTGAAATAATATGATCCAGATCCAATGGGTTTCTTGATTTACACGCGTTTTCCATCGATTGCCCAAATGCCATGGGGAAACTGTCAAGTTCTTTCAAATGCACGATGAAATTTCGATAATATCATAAGACTTTGTAATTTTTTCAGGGTAAGCACATCATAATTCATTCTAAAAAATATTATTATTATTATTATTATTATTATTATTATTATTATTATTATTATTATTATTATTATTATTATTATTAAAAGCAAATAATTCTCTTTTAATCATATTTGTATGTAGCATAAAACTGCGTGCGTTATTCTTTAGAAAAATATTTAATTTCAGTTGAACTGTTTATGTAACTATGAAAAAAAGTCATTGTAGTTTTCTGTACATTTTTCTTTGTTTTAATATATATATATATATATATATATATATAGATATATATATATATATATATGCCTAATTAAGGACGAGCTGGTCCTAAGTTAGTTAGTTACACGGGCGAGGAGGATTTTAATAACTCACTCACGTAGTGTAGTCTAAACTAGTCCGCCGGCGTCACAAACACTTGTGCACGTTAGCAACACCTGGAAATCTATTTTGGGCGTTTGGAATGAATGAACACAGGAAAATAACCCTTAAGTCAGGGCCTCTGTTTGGATATAAAGGCTGCTTGAATGCGTCTGCTTTCATAGTGTTATTAAAATCAACCGAGGACCCAGAGATCACAGTTTACTACAGTAAGTAAATATTTAATATTATTATTATTATTATTATTATTATTATTATTATTATTATTATTATTATTATTATTATTAGTATTAGTATTAGTATTAGTATTAGTATTAGTATTGTTTTAT
>NC_090734.1:31738902-31756402 GCF_036898095.1 Palaemon carinicauda | reverse complement strand
CTGTAATGAAGCGCAGACAGTTGACTTCTGGACTCGCTGGGTCAGAACTGGATCTGGTAGCGGTACAAACTTCAGCTACAATTCCAATGCCAGGGGGAACCACACGCTGTTCGGCCACTTGTGGGCCACTATTGCCGCTACCCCTTGAAGGATCTCAGTTTGTTGAGGACCTTCAACAGAAGGTTGTGAGGAGGGAACAGATAAATCTTGGACCATCTGTTCCAGTCGAGGGACATTGCGTCCACTGCTTCCGCTAAGGGGTCCTCGTACGGGGCACGTACAGGGGCAACTTCTTGTTGTCTTTCGTCGCAAAGAGGTCTATCTGCAGTTCTGGGACTTGATTCAAAATGAAGGAGAATGATCCTGCGTCTAAGGACCATTCCGACTCTATCGGTGTGAACCTGGATAGAGCGTCCGCCGTCACATTGCGGACTCCTTGAAGGTGAACTGCCGACAGGTACCACTTCTTCTTTTCCGCCAATCGGAAGATGGCCAACATCACCTGGTTGAGAGGTGGTGACCTCGATCCTTGTCGATTCAAGTATCTCAAAACTACCTGGCTGTCCATCACCAACCTTATGTGGATCGAGTGACGCGGGGAGACTTTCTTTAAGGTAAGGAGCACTGCCATAGCTTCTAGAAAGTTTTATGTGAAAGGTCTTGAATAGCTTGGACCAAGTCCCCTGGACTTTTTTCCGATGAGAGTGACCTCCCCATCCCTCCTTCGAGGCGTCTGAGTGAATCGTCACCGACGGGGGAGGTGGCTGAAGAAGAACCGACTTCTTTAGATGTCTGGCTTGGGACCAAGGCCTGAGAAGAGTACTTAGCCGAAGCGGTTGGTCTTCTCAGATCTCTTCGCGCGTTTGATGCATAACTTCTCCAAACTCCGATTGCATCCTTTAGCTGTGCTCTTAGCACTGGGTCTGTCACCGAAGCAAACTGGAGAGATCCCAGTACCCTCTCCTGCTCGCGTCTTGATATCCTTTCGGAATCTAGAAGTCTCTTGACAGAACCCGCTATCTCCTTCCTTTTCTTCGCCGGGATGGAGAAACGGTGTGACAAAAGGTCCCAGTGGATTCCCAGCCACTGGAACTTTTGAGATGGAGAAAGTCGAGACTTTTTTCTGTTGATCTTGAAGCCTAGGTACTCTAGGAAGTGGATCACTTGACTGGAAGCTTGCAAGCATTCTGTCTCGGATGCTGCCCACACCAACCAGTCGTCCAGGTAGGCTACTACCTGAATTCCCTTTAGGCGTAATTGTTTGAGAGCTACGCTCGCAAGCCTCGTAAAAATCCTTGGGGCTATGTTTAGCCCGAATGGCATGGCTCCGAAGGCGTATAGTCTTCGTTGTAGCCTGAACCCTAGGTAGGGGGAGAGTCGATGGCTGATTGGAATGTGCCAATAGGCGTCTGACAAGTCTATAGAGACGGAATATGCCCTCTTGGGCAGCAAGGTCCTTATGTGTTGCAGTGTTAGCATTTTGAATTTGCAATTCACTATGAACTTGTTGAGTGGCGACAAGTCCAGAACACAAAACAGCCTCCCTTAGAAATTGATGGGCTTCACCCTTCGGATCACCTTTTTTTCTCCAACAGTTCTTGAACGTACTCCTCCATAACTGGGGTGGAGTGTTGGAAAAACCGAAGGCACGGGGGTGGAGTGCTGTACCAGCTCCAGCCCAGTCCATTCTTAAGTAGGCTGTGGGCCCAGGGATCGAAGGTCCACCGATCCCTAAATTTCAGAAGTCTCCCTCCTACCGGTATCACCTCACTTGGACTGCCGTCCTGAGGTCTTGCCTTCCTGACCACGACCACCCCTGAATCCCCTTCCCCTTGAGGGGCGTCTAGACGAGCCTCTGGCTGCTCCTCTAGGCTTTGCTCGAAAAGAAGTAGACTGCCCTTCGAACGCTGGGGTGAATGCCGTGGACTGTGTCGACACGGCCTGGGGTACCCACTGAAAAGTGGTCGGGGTTTGTGCCACGAATTGGGGCACTGGGGGCAAGGGCAATTGCAGTTGCTGTTGCTGTCTAACAGGCTTGGCTGGCCGAGACGGTAGCCTAGTCCTCATAGTCTTCCTCTTTGGTTGAGGACCATCATCCGGGGAAGACTTTCTTTTGATAGCCAGGCCCCACTTCTGGAGAAGGTTTCTATTCTCCAAGGCGGTCTTATCAATAACTTCTTTGACCAAGTCGGTAGGGAAAAGGTCTTCTCCCCAAATGTTGGAGGAAATTAGTTTCCTTGGCTCGTGCCTCACCGTAGCCGAGGTGAACACGAACTCCCTACAAGCTCCCCTTGCCTTGACGAAGCCATAAAGGTCCTTCGTCACTGTGGCCAGATGAGTCATGGCCACCACCATGAACATATCATGGACCTTGGGAACACTTGCCATCGTCTCAAGAGTAGTCTGAAGAGACATTGAGGCAGCCAGTCTTTCTTTTGTCTCGAACTCTCTTCGCAAAATAAAGTCAGACAGCTTAGGGAGGTCCTCGCCGAACTGACGTCCGGCAATATCAGCCTCCAACTTTCCAACTGAGAACGTAAGATGGACGTCCTTCCAGTCTTTGTGGTCCATAGGCAGGGCCAGCGACAAGGGTTTACACTCCTCTAGGGAGGGGCAAGGCTTGCCGGCCTTTGACTGCTTTTAGTACAGCCGCAAACCCTTTCTGTAAAAAGGGGAAGGCTCTAGTAGGCGAGGGCACAAAGGAAGGGAGCTTCCTGTTCAATGCGGCTACCTTTGAGTTATAGAAGCCCCTCTCTTTCATCGAGGATGAAAGTAGAGCTTGAGCCTTAGCATGGTCCATCACTATGACCTCCTTCAGCTCTGTCTCCTACTTTGAAGCTGGTTCCTTCCTCAGCCGGACATAACAGTCCGGATATGATGCCTTGCTGGGCCAGAATTCCACATCCTCCAGGGGAACTGAGCCCAGCTTATCCGAGATGACGATCTTTCCAGTCGTCATCGGCATGTGCTCAGCATACCTCCATGGGCTAGCATCTGAGCACAAGGGAAGGTCTTTCACATTGAGCTTTTTCTGGGGCCCATGTGATTCTGCAAGGCACTGCATTCGCAGTTACATTGCAGCCGCCTTCTCCTGATTCTCCTTCTGCATTTGTTGGATCATTCCAACAATAGAAGAGAGGGCCTGTCCCAGCTCTACTGGGAGACCGGCCGATGTTGAAGGAATAGCCTCCGGAATCTGAACTGGAGTAGCCGACACCTCGTCGACCTCTACCTCTACAACGTCTGGGGCTTGAACTTCATCCTGGGCTTCTGCCAGGAGGTCTTCCTCCAGACACTCGTCCACATCAGACATCCTGTCATCTAACTGGATGTCTTGCATCGCGACCGCGACTTCAGCATCCACCTGGATCTGAACTTGAGGGATCTCCTCTTGAGGCTGGGGAATCACTGCATCAGCTGAAGCCTTAGGGAAAAGATTCGCCCTCATCTTCTCACTTGGAAGATAAGGGCCAGAAGTATTCTTTTGGAAGCCCCTTACCCAGGTACGAAGCTTCTTCCTAGCTATATCCCTTGATTCCGCCGTCCTGGGGTTAGTGCACACAGTACATACCTGAGGGTCCCAATACCGGAGATCATCCTTGGAGACAGCGCATGCTGCGTGTCTCCTACAAAACTCATGTCCGCAGAGGTTCTTGCTGCGGACGTTGCAGAAAGCACTTCCGAGGGTCCTTCTGTAAAGAGAAGAAATTTCCATGAGTATCAAGTGAACTATGTATCACTGGATATGCATAGTATAGCATAACAATTCAGAAAGGAAAGTCACACACTTGTGTTTCCCTCATAACCCATTGTTGCAGCCTTCCAGATAATAAAATCAAATGGTTAATCTCTTCTAGAGTAACCAATGCAAAGTTTCCAGAGGAAACAGGTGGAGCTCACACCTAAGCAATGATTTTAAAATCCTGGATAATAGACAGGAAAGAACTCACTTTCCTATCTGTAGGGCAACAGCAAAGGACTGTGCAAGAAAACACAAAAGTGTTAGAACACACAGTGCTGTACCAAAACCCATACTATAGTTTTCCTCTTACTGTATATGTTATACTGAAGAATACTAGTACAGTATAGGAGGATACGTGCCGGCCGGCACACACCATAACTAGCTTTAAAGTATACTACTTAACAGCTATAAGGCGGCAGAACTCTGGTTCAAATGCATGTGCCGGTCGGCAGCAATTGCCGGCCGGCAACAGCCAATGTAGGCCGGCAATGGCTGCCGGCCGGTAACTACACAAGGTAGTACCCAGCTGCTGGCCACACTCTTGGTGACCGGCAGACAAGGGCTGACATTAGCCGGCCGGCAAAGGTACAGGACCTATGCCAGCCGGCAGCAAAAGAACCAGAGGACTACACCTGCCCGGCTGCCGGCCTCATAGGCTGGCAGCCGGGTGGGGTACAGCACTAGAAGAAAAATAGGATGGATGCCGGGATAAGAGTGTACACTACCTCCAAGCCCGGCAATCCGAAAGAGTGCATATAAGGAAGGGGAGAATCTAATTCAGGCTTCCTGGCCAATGCCGTCTGGCTCTACAGGCAGGCATGGATAAGGGACCAAGGGAGGTCCGGGCAGCACTCAAAATATAAGACCCTTGCCGGCCGGCAGGGGGCTGAGTCAATTCCACATCCCAACCTATACTAGGTCCAGATGTAGAACGACGTACAGTACTGTAATGGCTAGGCCATTACAGAGATAGAGGGGGAAGTGACAAAAGAGGGTCCAACCAACCTTGATTTAGTGACGGATCACCCGCAGCCAAGAAACTTATCTTAGCCTAAGGGAGATCTAAGGGGGGAGGCCAGCAATACTTGCCAGCTCCCAGAGCACCAAAGCAAGGAAGGTGTTGCCACTCCCAGGGAAAGAAACTTATCCTCCCCGAGAACAGCAACAAGGACTAGTCTGGTAGATCACAAAAGAAGGAATCATATCCACAGAACCTTCGGTAGTGACCTAAGGAGGCTAAGCCACCTTTGTCTGTGTCAGGCCAGCGAGGGAGACTCTACCCCAAGCCAGACAAGCACAGACTCAGACTGAAAACTCTGTTGTTCTGTCCCTCTTGGAACCAGACTTACTGGAAAAGGAAGGTACAGTAACCCCCCAGTATAGTTTTATCGAAAATTAATTCGGAAAAAACCACTTAGGGATAAGCCCAAGGCTTAAACAGAGGGAAAGGGATTACATACCTTCTCAGAAGAAAAGAAAGCAACCGGGGAGTATGAGAAAGTATACTAAGGCTCCATAAGCAACTTAGCCTACGCACCAAGAGAATCGATTACCTAAATCACCGAAACTCACTCGTATACTATCTTGGAAATATTCCACACAATCTTAAATGTATAAAACATAGCCTAAAGCTTCAATAAAATTTTATTACACTCGGAAAAACCAAAATCATGCATGAAGTACTAGGACCAAACGACTAGGCTACATGGCCTAGCGTAGGCCAGAATGGCGAATACTTCGCCAAAATAATACTAAGCACGAAAGGAAATCCTATGTAACGCTAAATATCTAAAATTTATTAAAGCAAAACAACCAGGAATGTCGCTCTGACTAACTAAACTTATACCTAGCGAGCGACAGCGTCCATGACGCCTCCGGTAGGCTACGGCTCTTGTAACAAAGATTAATCCTATTAATCACTCAAAAATTTACCAAGAGCCTACATTTATACATAAAATACATGGTACTCAACTTATCAGAGGCCGACGAAGACGGAGAAGCCATGAAAAGTAGAATAAATCCAAGATTTGCGAGAAACAGGAAAAAACACCGAGTTGTTAAGCTACGCAAAAAGGAATACAGATGGCGCCAGGATTGGCGCCAGGCACGCATACGAATCGGAAGATAGGGAGCCTTGGGAGCGGCTCCCCCTTTTTCTTTCCCGAATTCGTTTCTTGCCAATCGCCCCCTGCGAGATGAAATCTCTGTTCGGGATGCAGATTGCCATGTGGCGTGTCAAGAATACGTCCTCTGATATGTCGCGATATCCTTTTCAGGAGGGATATTCGCTCCAGGAGTTAGAATTCTGGTACCTTAAGGTAAATTCTCTGGGAATATCGCCGTAGTTTTAATATACCATAGGAAGCTACCCTATATATATAAATATATATATATATATATATATATACACATACATACATACATACATACGTACATACATATATATATATATATATATATATGAATATATATATATATATATATATATGTACATGAATATATATGTGTGTATATATATATAATTATATATATAGATATATATATATATATATATATATGTACATGAATATATATGTGTGTATATATATATAATATATATATATATATATATATATATATATTTCTTCAATCTAAAGAATCCAAAATAGTAAACATATAGAATCTTCGATAAATATGGAAACCTAAACCTACCCTAATTTGGTTTACATATTCCCGGGTTCTTTAACATATTTTCAAGGATTCTTTTCTGTTCCTATCATTCAATAAATCGAGAAATTGCGTTGTGTTTAAATCATTATTTGACCAGGAATAAAAATATTCACATTTATTACTAACCTTAACTATTCATTGTAACATTTCCTATCCTGCAACCCGAAGTACAGTCGTATTTTACGAATGTTCGTCATTAACGATATCTAACGTGCATGCATGCCCTTCAATATCACTAACATAACAAAACACTCATAAAACCTTGACTTAGCTTTAATCCATGATGGTTATTACTCTCTTGGTGGTGTGTTAATTTCTCCCTCCCCCATTGAGATTCCGCAGAGTCACCATGACCCGATTCGTAACAGAGCTATATCGGTACTAGCTAGTATTTCGTTACATTACTCAAAGATGACTGAGATCCACACATGCGCGACCCGCATTCGTCAAAACAAACTTTAACAACTTGTTAATGATTGCTTAGAGTCAAACAACTATTTAATATATTTTACCTTACAAAAAACTTCGACGAAAAGAAATATTATATTATTACAAAATAATTCAATACAACAATTATAATTTTCTACGCATCTCACATTGTATAATGTTCATAATATTTCCCTTACAAAATTAAAGATAAATGACTGTTTATTGGTCTTTATAAATACACTATCTTGATTTCATCGTAAGTCACGATACACTCCCAACAAACAGAAAAAATATTTAGTTATAATTGTCCCTCTTGAATGAGGGCTCTTCTTGCCTCAGTAGCTGCCTGTGCTGTTTCCTGCTCGGTCGGGTGCCTTTGTTATCAGTTTTCTCAGATATGACAACATCAGTCTCTTGCCATAATTCCAAAGGATATAGCTTGACAACAGGTCTTATTACTTGACCTTGTGGGGTTTTTAAAGTAACCACGCGCAAGACATTATCCGGTCCCACGTGTAATTTGACAATATGACCGAGTTTCCAACGACTTCTCGGTCCTTCATCGTATATCAACACATTTCCCATTTTGTGCCAAGATTCGTGTCTGATTCCAACCCGGTGAGTTTCTCTGAGAGAAGTTAAATATTCTCTCTCCCACCTTTTCAACATGTCATCACATTTTTTTGTAGTGTACAAAAATCGCTTTCCAACATCCTTATTTCCATCATACAGAGGGTCCTTAGTTTCATCTTTCCAATCTATGACTTCCCTAGGGAAAGATCTCAATCTACGTTCTAAAATAAAATGATTGGGCGTCAGAATATCCAACTGGTCTAGATATCCCGAAGTATAAATTAAGGGTCTGTCATTAATAATTGCCTCAAGTTCAGTCACAACAAAGAAAACTTCACTAAAGCTGAGAAAGGCCTGACCTATTACTTTCTTTAGACATGTTTACAAAAGGCCAATCAATCTTTCCCATATAGCTCCAAACCAAGGTGCTCTGGCTGGTATGAACTTCCATTTAAATTCGATAGCATTCAGGTGTCCTTGTACTAAGGAACTTTCTGCTATGTTTTTCAAATAAACTGAAGTTGATACAAAGGTAGTACCATTGTCACTTAGCATTAAAGAAGGAAATCCCCGACGGCTACAAAACTTTCGGAACACCATAAGAAACGAATCGCAGGACAGATCTCTTACTATTTCAATATGGATTCCTCTAGTGACTGGACAAGTAAACAACACAATATAGGCTTTTTCAGGATTTGCTGTTTCTCCTTGGTTAACAACGCTCCTGTATAATCTACCCCCGTAACGCTAAAGGGTTGTTTTCTCTGCACCAGAAATTCTGGCAATGGTGGAGCAATATTTACACAGTAGGGTCTCCCTTGTGTTTTCTTACAGATTATACAATGATGACTTACACTTTTGGATAATTGGCGAAGCTGTGGGACCCTATATTCCTGTCTCACACTTGTCACGGTTGCATTTACTCCCACGTGAGCTTGTAAACAGTGATGCTCCCTTACTATCAATTTTATGAGAAAACAACTTTTCGGCAGTAAGAATGGGAATTTTATTTCCGCCGCCTGTGCGACATGTTCCAATCTTCCTCTGCATCTTATAATTCCTTCTTCCAAGAAGAGATTCAATTGTACTAATAAGGTGAATTTTGAAACTTTACCCTCTTTTCCCAAAGCTTTATATTCTTCCGGTAAGTATTCCTTTTGTAAGAGGATAATCATTTTATTTTTAGCTTGTTGAAGTTCTTCCAGCGTTAATCTTCCAATTTTTCTATTGCCAGTTGATTTGCAATTGTGAATAAATCGCCTAATCCAAGCTATAATTTTACAAAATTTATCCACTCTACTAATTCTTTCCCAGTTCAACATATGGGTTTTTTCACGGTTCCCTACAAGATGGACTTGAATAACTTCATCCTGCGCTTGTGCTTCTTTCACCCATGTCCTGTCAATAGGATAGGTGTGGTTTCCTGATTTTAACCAGGGAGGTCCCTCCCACCAAAAGGAGTTATTTCTTACTTCTTATGTCCTTTTTCCTCTAGAAATCCAGTCGCTAGGGTTTTCTGAAGATGGGGCATAAGAAAAGACGATCCCCGTAGTTATAGAGTTAATTTCCAATACTCTATTTTTCACAAATACTGGCAAATTATTCTTTGTCACTAACCATCCCAGGGCAACTTTACTATCAGACAAAATTATTTTTTTCTCAAATTTATTTTCTTCAAAAGTTTCAACTATAAATCCACACAATCTTGCACCTAACAACAAAGCCATTAATTCTAATTTAGGTACAGTCAACTCTTTAATGGGTGCTACTCTACCCTTTGCCATAGTCAGAGACGAAGTTTTACCACTTGCTCGATAGGCCACACAACCATAAGCTGTTATGCTAGCATCAGAGAAAATGTGGAGATAATCTGTTTTCTCCAGATTAGTGCCTCTGGAGAAGGAAATACTGAGACTTTTCTCTAAGTCTTTGGACAACTCATTCCACCGTTCTAATAAAGGGACTGAAAGTAGATCATTTCAACTGCTGTTTCCACAAATCCTGTAAGAATATTCTAGCTCGTATCGTAATAAGGATAAGCATTCCTAAAGGATCATAAATTTGGGCAATAGCACTTAGAATTTCACGTTTTGTTTGACCTATCTTAAGATGATTAGGTGTTACTGTTAGTTTATCATCAGAGATGTTCCAATTTAGGCCTAAGACTTTATAGGTTTATTTCTCTTCTGATTTTATGTGATAAGTACCCGCAATAGCATTCAAAAGATAACTATTACTAGTCCATTCCTTTAAATGCAAGTGCGCCAGTGCAAATATTTTGTTTGCGCCAAAAAATAAGTTTATCAATTCATCTTCATTGTTGGAGGTAAATTGAAGGTTGTCCACGTATAATCCCCTTCTCATCATATCCACCATTTCAGAACAACTCGTATCTTTTCTCACAGCTGCCAGATGTGATTTAATAGTGGCATTCAACAGAAACGGAGAACACGTATCCCCAAACAATACCACCCTAAACCCATATGTGATTAATTCGCTATTTGGATCATTTGGATCTTGCAACCACAAAAACCGTGTGTAATTGCGGTCTTCTTCTCTCAATTGCACCATAAGAAGCGCTTTTTCTATATCAATAATACAGGCGTAGTTGTTAGTTCTGAACTGCAATAAGACATTGAGCAAATCTGTCGTAATATGTGGTCCAGTTTACAGACAGTCGTTGAGGCTCAATCCATTTTTACCTTGTCTCCAGGAACAGTCAAAAACTATTCTGATTGGAGTGGTGGCACTATCTTTCTGTACACTATGATATGCTCGATAATGACAATTTTCAACTGCATTGTTTTTATCTACCCTTTCAATGAACCCCCTATCCACCTGATCCTTCAGGATTTTTTGATAGTGGTTCAGATAGGCTTTATCCTTCTGAAATTTTGCACATTGTTGTTTAACCCGGCCCAACGCCATGCCAAAGTTGGATGGAAGCCTTGACTAACTAGACTTCCATGGTAAGGCCACAACATATTGCTTCTCCATTTCAGAATATAAGATGGTACTTTTATAGTCTTCTAGAACCTTTCGATCATGTTCTTTCAATTCATTGCAGTCAATACCCACTTTATCTAAATTCCACAAAATATCCAAATCATTCTTTATATCACTATCAAATTGATGAGTAGCTTCAATTACTTCCTCGTTAATTGCTAGCTTTAACATAGTTACCTGGGTTTCCTGCAATGGAGGGGCATTACAGGACCCTGTCACAACATATCCAAATATGGTAGGTAACATTATCAATTTCCCAGCTTTTTTGAATCCGGGGTGTAATATGTTATAGACATTATCAACGACTACCATCATATCAATGGGTGCTTGTTTGTCCACAGGCAGATTGAAATCCTTGTCCGCTAGACAAATTTCGGTTTTACACAAAGTTTTTAATTTTCGTTTTACATTGAATTTCTTAGTATACACTGGTAACTCATCTGCCACAATACAATCCATAATAATCAATCTACCCTTATAAGGTATGGAAACACTAACCGTCTCATACTCATTCACAGGTTTGCTTGTCAAATAACCCCTTAACCCTGGATAGGTACGCTCCTCGGACACCCCTTTAAGGGTATACTCGGACGCGAACGACCCCGACGCCAAAAAAAATTCTTGAAAAATCAGTTTTTGCAGTAACCTCCTTTTTTCTTTTGCCAAAAAAAACTTCAATGAATGCTTAAAACAACTGTAAAGATAAATACTACTCATCTGCAGAAAAACTATTTATTATAAATATTTTAAAAAATTAAGTAGAAAAAAAAGACCTGACATAAAAATTCATTAAAAAAAAGTTTATACATATATACACAAATACTTTTAGGAATTGATTCTTGAATGTTTAGGACACATCTTGATGTATTTTGGATGAAGTCAGACCCATGGAGGTGAAGATCTGAAATGAGAAAAAAAGGGTAACTTTTTTTGGCCAAAAAAATTTGTCCAAATTTCATGAAAGAATTGGGAAAAAACGAAAAAATGGCAATCACCGGAAAATCGAACACATACCTATATATATGCCATATCTGGCTAAAAAAAAGATAGGCATGGGTAGCCAGATCATCTAGAAACACTTTCCAACACTATAAAAATATAAGTTTTGCGACACTACTTGCCAATTCCTTACGGTAACATGACTAAGCGAAAAAATGCAAAACAAATAAAAAGGAGCACTCGCGGAAAAATGGCCAACATTCTAATATACGGCATTTCAGAAAAAAAAAAATTCAGCCACGTGCTAGGCAAACCATCAAGGCACATTTTCCGACAAATAAACATCTAAATGAATCATTACTCTGTGATAGTTCCTTAGTACGTAGTAATTTTGAAAGAAATGGGAAAAAACGAAAAAATGGCAATCACAGGAAAATCGAACACATACCTATATATACGCCATATCTGGCTAAAAAAAAAAAGATAGGCATGGGTAGCCAGATCATCTAGAAACACTTTCCAACACTATAAAATTATAAGTTTTGCGAAACTACTTGCCAATTCCTTACGGTAACATGACTAAGCAAAAAAATGCAAAACAAATAAAAAGGGGCACTCGTAGAAAAATGGCCATTCTAATATACGGCATTTAAGAAAAAAAAAATTTCAGCCACGTGCTAGGCAAACCATCAAGGCACATTTTCCGACAAATAAACATATAAATGAATCATTACTCTGTGATAGTTCCTTAGTACGTAGTAATTTTGAAAGAAATGGGAAAAAACGAAAAAATGGCAATCACAGGAAAATCGAACACATACTTATATATACGCCATATCTGGCTAAAAAAAAAATAGGCATGGGTAGCCAGATCATCTAGAAACACTTTCAAACACTATAAAAATATAAGTTTTGTGACACTACTTGCCAATTCCTTACGGTAACATGACTAAGCAAAAAAATGCAAAACAAATAAAAAGGGGCACTCGCTGAAAAATGCCCAACATTCTAATATACGGCATCTCAGATAAAAAAAAAAGACATGCACGTGTTAACCCAACCACCAAGGTACACTTTCTAACACATAAACATGAAAAAAAAATCAATAATATACGGCAATTCCTTACTACGTAGTGAATTTTTACAAATATTGAAAAAAAACAGAAATTGGCAACCGCAGTTAAATACCCAATATACCAATAACTACGTCGTATCTGACAAAAACAAAATCACGCATGGGTAGCCAGATCATCTAGACACACTTTCCAACACTAAAAAAGCAAAAGTTTTACGACACTATTTCGCAATATCTTACGGAAAAATGACTTGGCAAAAAAATGAAAAAAAATGAAAAAGGGGTACTCGCGGTAAAATGCCCGACATTCTAATATACGGCATCTCAGATAAAAAAAAAGACATGCACGTGTTAGCCCAACCATCAAGGCACACTTTCTAACACATAAACATGAAAAAAAAAATGAATAATATACGGCAATTCCTTACTACGTAGTAATTTTTACAGATATTGAAAAAAACAGAAATTGGTAACCGCAGTTAAATACCCAATATACCAATAACTACGTCGTATATGACAAAAACAAAGTCATGCATGGGTAGCCAGATCATCTAGACACACTTTCCAACACTAAACAAGCAAAAGTTTTACGACACTATTTGGCAATATCTTACGGAAAAATGACTTGGCAAAAAAATGAAAAAAAATGAAAAAGGGGCACTCGCGGTAAAATGGTCCTCGTGGTGATGAATGACATTTTAACTAAAAAAAAAATCATGCACATGGTAGCCAAACAATCCACCAAGACTTTCCACAACTGATAACCTATACAAGTTGCACCATTCTACGACAATTTCATAATACGTAATAACTTTGATAATTATGCAAACTACCTTAGAAGGGTAAACTCGGTCGCGCTCGACCCCGACGCGTCTCAGAAATCGGGGAAGGAGTACAGCTACAGCAATGCACATCTGGACACTACTAGAGCGTGTAGGGGAGACACCTCCTGCAGGTCGATCACCCACAAATTCAGTCACGGGGGTGAGTCACGTGAGATAAACCTGTTTTTTTTTGACGCTCGGGGTCGCGAACGACCTATCCAGGGTTAAGGCAATTTTCTCCGTGCCTTTAGATCTATATTGTACGTCTTTAAGTGCTGACCTCCTGATAAAGGTTCGTTCTGCACAAGTGTCCAATAATCCACGAAGGCGTACCAAATGTCTACCTTTACCTTTCAACACAATTGTGGCTGTTGGTAAAATTGACTTCTGCTTGGGTTTCTGACCCTGATCACTTACGGAAAGTGTTCCAACCTGCACACAATTATTACTATGTTTAATTTCTGATTTAATTGTTGATATACTTGGTTCGCTGGTTTGTTGTTTATAGCATAATACACGATGATGTTTTAATCTGCATCCGTTTCCACAATTTTGCTTTTCACATTCTACACTAAAGTGTTTATTTGATGCACACACAAAACATAATCGTACAAACCCGAGACGACTCAATTTCTTATCCCTACTGGCATAAGTTATACACTGTGTCCACCAGTGTTCGCCTTCACACAATGCATATTTGCTTGTTTGTTGAAAACTAAATTTATTCACATTTCCTTCACTCCTAGGTCTAACAGATTGTGATTGATTCACTGTAAACGTAGATATTGTTGATAAAGTTCCAGGTTCACTTATATCCGTTGAGACGAAAGATCTTAGATTGTGAATTTCTTCTTCCAGATATTTCTTAAATGTATCAAATACAAACCAGTCATCCCCACTTCTGCATTTTACAGTTTCAGTAACACTCTTAGGAAACTTACCATGAAGCAAAATAGTGTAGAGTTCATTCAACTCCAGGTTTTCACTCTCTAATGATCTGATCAAATATTCAAAATTTGCTTTGAATGATTGCAATGCTTCTGAATCAGGAGATGGAGACTCCATTTCTAATAATCTTCTTACTAGAACTCGTTTGATCTCATCCTTTTTCCCATATGTGGTTCGGAGGAGAGATATAGCTTGTGAATAATTCGCAGCTTCCAACTTAAATCGTGAAATCAGTTTTAGATCATCTCCTTCGAGAAAACTTTGCAGATATGAGAATTTCTGAATCAGTTCTAAATCCCCACACTGGTGTACTGACACATTGTATAATTCCCAAAAGGAATTCCACTCCATCACATCTCCAGTGAAATGTGGGAGATCCAATTTAGGCAATCTAACATTAATCTCATGTGTGGGCGGAGGATTTCCAGCAGAACCACTTCCTGATATTGCTGTGATGGCATTGCTCAACTTATACCAATGTTCACCAATTACTAATTCATATTCTGCTTGCTCTTCCACCTCTTTCATTCGATCTTCTTCAGTGGTTAAGGCTAATATCTTTTCATTCAAGTCGTGCACAATCTTCATTTGTTTCATAATTAAATCCTTAATTGAAGACAATGTATTGACATTACCTGCAGCAATAGCAGAGTCTATCTTATTTACACATTTGGTGATTACGCCCTTGTAACCACCTCACCAAAGCTTCTTTTTCAGACATTTTTCCAAAGATAATTATCAAACCAGCTAAAACCAATAAATTTTCACATTTTCAGCAGTTTCAACAAACAACTTTTCATACAGAATATACAATTTCAACAATTTTTCATACATAACCTCCCCATTACATGTATTTAATTAACACACTTCAAGAGAGAGTCAATTCAAAATTTATCAGCTCAATTAGATACAACTTATAACAAATGCAATATAAGATGCGTAGTTCCCCATCCCCACCCTACTTGGTCCACTTCTGCTATTACCATTCTCCTGAATCAGCATCACTGCTGCCTATCATATATTCTTCTCGCTAATGTTTCAGAGGCTTCTCGAGTTAAATGAACTCAATCATGACCTAGATCCTTCTCAGTAAGACCATTATTAATGATATAATAACTGATTGACTTACGTAACCTTTGGTTCAACCTATTTGGATTTCTTCGATATTCGTCATAGGTTACATATCTCAGGCTTGTACGGGGTTCTACAGTAACAATATAGAATATATTTACTCCGTCCCCATTGGAGATATCATTTGCCAGGTCCATGATATTGTTTCTAATATCAATTCTTGATTCAACACCTTCACTATCTATATCATTACTTCCTACAAAAAGCACAACTGCCTCTGCTTCACACCCCTTTACTTCTTCAAATGTAATATCATTACACCTAGCACCACCTATTGAACATGTTATAAAACAATGGGTTCCCTCCTCTTCATTTATTTCATCAAAGGTATCTTCCATTTTCTTTACCTAGGAATGTCCTAGGATCAGCACTATGCTTTTTCTATTTTTTCATTTTCATTATCTGACATTTCTACTTCTGATATTTCTATGTCCGACATTATTAATAATTCACTAATATGTTTACCACAGGAGAAAAAATAGACCAAGTAAGGGTGTATGAAGGAACTACCTATAATTACTTAGACCATTATGTACATTATTTCCAACAAAACAACAATATTAAATTCTTTCCCATAGAGTTTTCGTTTTGAACAACTTCAACTTATCTGCTCGGTCAATAATATGATGGTCACCTGTGCGACAACGTTATTCCTAATTAATGCCGAGACTAGTTTAACCCATCAATGGATTCCCGATCATTGACAAAAAGGACGCCTTGTGCGACAACGATATTATCAATGTCGGAGCAAACTCACAAAACTCAAAAATTACACCATAGGAAAGAATCAATTTATTAACTTCACTTTCAACTATTAGCGAATTGCCGAAACTCAACTACTTAACAATTATTTCTACTTTAAATTATTTTTCATTAAAAAATCAAAAGTGAAAAATAATTTTCATATTTAAATGGTTTTAATTAATGGCAACGATTAACACTAATCAATTCAGAATTTATAACGCATATAAAATTTCCAATCTCCTCATATTATTCACGGTAAAAAGGTACGGCGTCAACGGTTTTCTAAATTGCCAATTCCGACCTAGTCATAGCAACCCGCCACCACGAACATTTTCTCACGACGCGTAATGTTGGTAAAACATCTATCGAACATAATCACGTATCAACACCAATATTAATGTTAAATATATACGTTATCAGTCAGTATTAGTCATCAACCGCAATAATAATACATCCTGGTCACGGCACCATTATATAATTACTCAAAAGAATCCAAAATAGTAAACATATAGAATCTTCAATAAATATGGAAACCTAAACTTCCCCTAATTTGGTTTACATATTACCAGGTTCTTTAACATATTTTCAAGGATTCTTTTCTGTTCCTATCATTCAATAAACCGAGACATTGCGTTGTGTTTAAATCATTATTTGACCAGGAATAAAAATATTCACATTTATTACTAACCTTAACTATTCATTGTAACATTTCCTATCGGGCAACCCGAAGTACAGTCGTATTTTACAAATGTTCGTCATTAACGATATCTAACGTGCATGCATGCCCTTCAATATCACTAACTAAACAAAACACTTATAAAACTTTGACTTAGCTTTAATCCATGATGGTTAATACTCTCTTGGTGGTGTGTTAATTTCTCCCTACCCCATTGAGATACCGCAGAGTCACCATGACCCGATTCGTAACAGAGCTATATCGGTACTAACTAGTATTGCGTTACATTAAGCAAAGACGACTGAGATCCACGCATGCGCGACCCGCATTTGTCAAAACAAACTTTAACAACTCATTAACGATTGCTTAGAGTCAAACAACTATTTAATATATTTTACCTTACAAAAAACTTCCACGAAAAGAAATATTATATTATTACAAAATAATTCTATACAACAATTATAATCTCCTACGCATCTCACATTGCATAATGTTCATAATATTTCTCTTACAAAATAAAAGATAAATGACTGATTACTGGTCTTTATAAATACACTATCGTGATTTCATCATAAGTCACGATAATATATATATATATATATATATATATATATATATATATATATATATATATATATATATATATATATATATATATATATATATATATATATATATATATACAGGTATATCTGTTCTTTTTA
>NC_090734.1:31728902-31733902 GCF_036898095.1 Palaemon carinicauda | reverse complement strand
ACTGGTCTACATATCCCGAAGTATAAATTAAGGGTCTGTTATTAATAATTGCTTCAAGTTCAGTCACAACAAAGAAAACTTCACTAAAGCTGAGAAAGGCCTGACCTATTACTTTCTTTAGACACGTTTACAAAAGGCCAATCAATCTTTCCCATATAGCTCCAAACCAAGGTGCTCTGGCTGGTATGAACTTCCATTTAAATTCGATAGCATTCAGGTGTCCTTGTACTAAGGAACTTTCTGTCATGTTTTTCAAATAAACTGAAGTTGATACAAAGGTAGTAGCATTGTCACTTAGCATTAAAGAAGGAAATCCCCGACGGCTACAAAACTTTCGGAACACCATAAGAAACGAATCGCAGGACAGATCTTTTACTAATTCGATATGGATTCCTCTAGTAACTGGACAAGTAAACAACACAATATAGGCTTTTTCAGGATTTTGCTGTTTCTCCTTGGTTAACAACGCTCCTGTATAATCTACCCCCTTAACGCTAAAGGGTTGTTTTCTCTGCACCAGAAATTCTGGCAATGGTGGAGCAATATTTACACAGTAGGGTCTCCCTTGTGTTTTCTTACAGATTATACAATGATGACTTACACTTTTGGATAATTGGCGAAGCTGTGGGACCCTATATTCCTGTCTCACACTTGTCACGGTTGCATTTACTCCCATGTGAGCTTGTAAACAGTGATGCTCCCTTACTATCAATTTTGTGAGAAAACAACTTTTCGGCAGTAAGAATGGGAATTTTATTTCCGCCGCCTGTGCGACATGTTCCAATCTTCCTCTGCATCTTATAATTCCTTCTTCCAAGAAGAGATTCAATTGTACCAATAAGGTGAATTTTGAAACTTTACCCCCTTTTCCCAAAGCTTTATATTCTTCCGGTAAGTATTCCTTTTGTAAGAGGATAATCAATTTATTTTTAGCTTGTTGAAGTTCTTCCAGCGTTAATCTTCCAATTTTTCTACTGCCAGTTGATTTGCAATTGTGAATAAATCGCCTAATCCAAGCTATAATTTTACAAAATTTATCCACTCTACTAATTCTTTCCCAGTTCAACATATGGGTTTTTTCACGGTTCCCTACAAGATGGACTTGAATAACTTCATCCTACGCTTGTGCTTCTTTCACCCATGTCCTGTCAATAGGATAGGTGTGGTTTCCTGATTTTAACCAGGGAGGTCCCTCCCACCAAAAGGAGTTATTTCTTACTTCTTCTGTCCTTTTTCCTCTAGTAATCCAGTCGCTAGGGTTTTCTGAAGATGGGACGTAAGAAAAGACTATCCCCGTAGTTATAGAGTTAATTTCCAATACTCTATTTTTCACAAATACTGGCAAATTATTCTTTGTCACTAACCCTCCCGGGGCAACTTTACTATCAGACCAAATTATTATTTTCTCAAATTTATTTTCTTCAAAAGTTTCAACTATCCACACAATCTTGCACCTAACAACAAAGCCATTAATTCTAATTTAGGTACAGTCAACTCTTTAATGGGTGCTACTCTACCCTTTGCCATAGTCAGACACGAAGTTTTACCACTTGCTCGATAGGCCACACAACCATAAGCTGTTATGCTAGTATCACAGAAAATGTGGAGATAATCCGTTTTCTCCAGATTAGTGCCTTTGGAGAAGGAAATAGTGAGACTTTTCTCTAAGTCTTTGGACAACTCATTCCACCGTTCTAATAAAGGAACTGAAAGTAGATCATTTCAACTGCTGTTTCCACAAATCCTGTAAGAATATTCTAGCTTGTATCGTAAGAGGGATAAGCATTCCTAAAGGATCATAAATTTGGGCAATAGCATTTAGGATTTCACGTTTTGTTTGACCTATCTTAAGATGATAAGGTGTTACTGCTAGTTTATCATCAGAGATGTTCCAGTTTAGGCCTAAGACTTTATAGGTTTATTTTTCTTCTGATTTTATGTGATAAGTACCCGCAATAGCATTCAAAAGATAACTATTACTAGTCCATTCCTTTAAATACAAGTGCGCCTGTACAAATATTTTGTTTGCGCCAAAAAATAAGTTTATCAATTCATCTTCATTGTTGGAGGTAAATTGATGGTTGTCCACGTATAATCCCCTTCTCATCATATCCACCATTTCAGAACAACTCGTATCTTTTCTCACAGCTGCCAGATGTGATTTAATTGTGGCATTCAACAGAAACGGAGAACACATATCCCCAAACAATACCACCCTAAACACATATGTGATTAATTCGTTATTTGGATCCTTTGGGTCTTGCAACCACAAAAACCGTGTGTAATTGCGGTCTTCTTCTCTCAATTGCACCATAAGAAACGCTTTTTCTATATCAATAATACAGGCGTAGTTGTTAGTTCTGAACTTCAATAAGACACTGAGCAAATCTGTCGTAATATGTGGTCCAGTCCACAGACAGTCGTTAAGGCTCAATCCATTTTTACCTTGTCTCCAGGAACAGTCGAAAACTATTCTGATATGAGTGGTGGCACTATCTTTCTGTACACTATGATATGCTCGATAATGACAATTTCAACTGCATTGTTTTTATCTACCGTTTCAATGAACCCCCTATCCTCCTGATCCTTCAGGATTTTTTGATAGTGGTTCAGGTAGGCTTCATCCTTCTGAAATTTTGCACATTGTTGTTTAACCCGGCCCAACGCCATGCCAAAGTTGGATGGAAGCCTTGACTAAATAGACTTCCATGGTAAGGCCACAACATATTGCTTCTCCATTTCAGAATATACAATGGTACTTTCAAAGTCTTCTAGAACCTTTCGATCATGTTCTTTCAATTCATTGTAGTCAATACCCAATTTATCTAAATTCCACAAAATATCCAAATCATTCTTTATATCACTATCAAATTTATGAGTAGCTTCAATTACCTCCTCGTTATTTGCTAGCTTTAACACAGTTACCTGGGTTTACTGCAATGGAGGGGCATTACAGGACCCTGTCACAACATATCCAAATATTGTAGGTAACATTATCAATTTCCCAGCTTTTCTGAATCCGGGGTGTAATATGTTATAGACATTATCAACGCCTACCAACATATCAATGGGTGCTTGTTTGTCCATAGGCAGATCGAAATCCTTGTCCGCTAGACAGATTTTGGTTTTACACAACGTTTTCAATTTTCGTTTTACGTTGAATTTCTTAGTATACTCTGGTAACTCATCTACCACAATACAATCCATAATAATCAATCTACCCTTATAAGGTATGGAAACACCAACAGTCTCCTACTCATTCACAGGTTTGCTTGTCAAATAACCATTAAGGCAATTTTCTCCGTGCCTTTAGATCTATATTGTACGTCTTTAAGTGCTGACCTCCTGATAAAGGTTCGTTCTGCACAAGTGTCCAATAATCCACGAAGGCGTACCAAATGTCTTCCTTTACCTTTCAACATAATTGTGGCTGTTGGTAAAATTGACCTCTGTTTGGGTTTCTGACCCTGATCACTTATGGAAAGTGTTCCAACCTGCACACCATTATTACTATGTTTAAATTCTGATTTAATAGTTGATATACTTGGTTCGCTGGTTTGTTGTTTATCACATAATACAAGATGATGTTTTAATCTGCATCCGTTTCCACAAATTTGCTTTTCACAATCTACACTAAAGTGTTTATTTGATGCACACACAAAACATAATTGTAAAAACCCGAGACGACTCAATTTCTTATCCCTACTGGCATAAGTTTTACACTGTGTCCACCAGTGTTCGCCTTCACACAATACACATTTGCTTGTTTGTTGAAAACTAAATTTATTCACATTTTCTTTACTCTTAGGTCTAACAGATTGTGATTGATTCACTGTAAACGTAGATATTGTTGATAAAGTTCCAGGTTTACTTACATCCGTTGAGACGAAAGATCTTAGATTGTGAATTTCTTCTTCCAGATATTTCATAAATGTATCAAATACAAACCAGTCATCCCCACTTATGCATTTTACAGTTTCACTAACACTCTTAGGCAGCTTACCATGAAGCAAAATAGTGTAGAGTTCATTCAACTCCTGGTTTTCACTCTCTGATGATCTGATCAAACATTCAAAATTTGCTCTGAATGATTCCAATGCTTCTGAATCAGGAGATGGAGACTCCTTTTCTAATAATCTTCTTACTAGAACTCGTTTGATCTCATCCTTTTTCCCATATGTGGTTCGGAGGAGAGATATAGCGTGTGAATAATTCGCAGCTTCCAACTTAAATCCTGAAATCAGTTTTAGATCATCTCCTGCGAGCAAACTTTGCAGATATGAGAATTTCTGAATCAGTTCTAAATCCCCACACTGGTGTACCGACACATTGTATAATTCCCAAAAGGAAGTCCACTCCAAGACATCTCCAGTGAAATGTGGGAGATCCAATTTAGGTAATCTAACATTAGTCTCATGTGTGGGCGTAGGATTTCCAGCAGAACTACTTCCTGATATCGCTGTGATGGCATTGCTCAACTTATACCAATGTTCACCAATTACTACTTCATATTCTGCTTGCTCTTCCACCTCTTTCATTCGATCTTCTTCAGTGGTTAAGGCTAATATCTTTTCATTCAAGTCGTGCACAGTCTTCACTTGTTTCATAATTAAATCCTTAATTGAAGACAATGTATTGACATTACCTGCAACAATAGCAGAGTCTATCTTATTTACCCATTTGGTGATTACGCCCTTGTAACCACCTCGTGACCTCACCAAAGCTTCTTTTTCAGACATTTTTCCAAAGATAATTATCAAACTAGCTAAAACCAATAAATTTTCAAATTTTCAGCAGTTTCAACAAACAACTTTTCATACAGAATATACAATTTCAAAAAATTTTCATATATAACCACCCCATTACATGTATTTAATTAACACACTTCAAGAGGAAGTCAATTCAAAATTTATCAGCTCAATTAGATACAACTTGTAACAAATGCAATATAAGATGCGTAGTTCCCCATCCCCACCCTACTTGGTCCACTTCTGCTATTA
>NC_090734.1:31718902-31721402 GCF_036898095.1 Palaemon carinicauda | reverse complement strand
CGAAATTTGAATTAATTCCAACATAAACATAAATGCAACAAAAAATGTCTCAGTTATCTGTCACCTCACCGAAATATATTTTTTCTTAACCAGCACAACAAAAATAGAAAAACATACATAAAACCATTGGTAATAGCAAAATTGGTACCAACACAAAATAATGAAATTTGAATTATTTCCAACATAACATAAATGCAACAGAAATTTCTCAGTATGATAAATGATATACTCGTGATATGCTTAGAAAAAAAAAAAAAAAAAACGAAATAAAATTTAATTCATCTTTTCACAAAACACTCGGAATGAACATATGTAAAAGACCTGATTTTTATGACTTCTATCACCTCGTGGTAGACATTATCTCAAGGCCCACGTTTTCTCGTACTCTCTCGTGCTTGGAGGACGGCACGGACACACGCTGTGTCTCTTCCTCACTTTCCTACCTGTCCCCTTTGGGAATGGACCTTTGACGTCCATATGCACTCCATTAAACTTAAAAGGTACTACCGACCATGTTCTGGCCCTTGGTACCACATGCTTGTGGTTACTCATTGAGTTACACACATGACATTTATTGATAAACCTAATTCCTTAAAAATACTGACACTCTTGTCATCCTTAGGGGAACTTCCTATACCCACATGCCACGCACAAGGTCTTACATCAATTACACAGATGACTTTCTCTACCAAAGGGGGAAGGAAAAACAACGATAGATCAACTTCCGTCTTCAATGAAGAACACACCCTTCCACCTGCGCAAAAAATCCGGGAAATTTGATCTCCTACCTCATTCATACACTCATTCGCAGAGCTCAGTCACGGGTGCATGTACTCTCTCTCTCTCTCTCTCTCTCTCTCTCTCTCTCTCTCCGTAGTTGTCAAGCTCTTCCCGTTTTTTATGCGCTCCATCCACAGGTCTACTTGAACCTAATTTCTTTTGTTGTCGTTCCTTCTGCTTTGCGTCGAGTTATTACATCTGTTCTTCGTCGTAGAGTCACTGAGCCCGTGTGTGGGCTCTGGCCGGGTTCCGCACCATACACTGCTACGTTTTGCTGGCATCCGTAACGAGCGGTTCTTCACCCTCGTTACACACATGATTCCACAGCTATTCCAAGACGGGAATAACATTCCGACTTCCATGATCGGGAGCGGGGGTGAGGGGCTGCTGCTCCGCCCCTTCTCCTCCTTATGCACTCCCTGGGAAGACGAACTACCCTAGCTGGTAGGTGGGCATCCCCTACTGCTCACTGGGGGAGCGTCTAGCTCCCCTCCCACACACTCTGGGGCAAAAATGGCTGGCTCACTCCTTGGCACTCCCGTCCCCAGTCCTTGCGGTCTGATGGACGGCCCAAGGGAACGTTGGTCTCCTTCCCGCGTTGTCTTCCCCTTCCTGCGTCGTCTTCCCCTCCCTCTCGTTGGTACAGGGGAAACATGATTTCTTCTGCCGACGCTGTTTCCTTTTTAAAAGCTTTCAGATGGTGGTTTGTGGCCTGACATCTATAACACTACCGCTGTTCATCGTAGGGGCATAAAGCCCGTAGGTGGCCATCTGTTAGTACCACCCTACAGTTCCAACAACCGCCAGTCGCCACATCCTACCTCTCAGACCTCTGCCTCTCGAGGTTCTCTTACAAGCGCCCCATCCTGGGAAGGTTGTCGATGTCGATTGGCTGCCGGGCTACCTCTTGGTTGTGTATTTGCTATCATGTGCGTTGAGAAACGTTCACCGAGTACCGGGCATACACGAGCTACACAGTCATTTCACCCCACTCTCTCTCCGTCACTGCCACTCGACGACGAACTTCTCGTGTTAACCATTGTCACTAGTCTCTTTGTTTTCACTTTTTCAAAAATCTCACCTCGGCTAAAATCACTTAGCACAGACGTTAATCTGTTAATTACCCCACAACACCTGACACCATTTAATATGACCCGATTTAGGTCGTATTAAGGGGGGTTCACACTTCGCTTCTTGGTGGAACAAAGATAGAGACATTCCATACTTAGGTTAACATAATTATGAGAGATGGTCATGCACGAATGAGAGTCGAATTGTTAATTTTCCACTGCTGCTATATTCTATTTAAGCTACAAGGGCGGCCCTTAATTATCATTACGTTACTTTACTAAGAAAAAGTCCTCAGAGAAATGGTACTGGTTGGCACTCATACTGGCACCCGTGACCTGGACGTATAGGTCTAACCACTCAAGCCTCCCAACTCTAACTGACAAAAAACTATGGGCAGTTCAAGCGCCCACCTTGGCCTTTCTATGCCCTGATCGATGATTGGCTGTTTTGACCCGAAAGTCTTATGAGAACCAATAGAGAGAGATTTTGGTGACGCTAACGTTTAACGAACAATTTTTGAGTGCCCAAAAGCCAAGCCGATAACGACATTCTCAACGTGGCACCCACGCCACATTATAACCGTCTTTCCTTTAACAAAGAAGACAAAACTGTTGACATTCACTTATTCCACACAGTAACAACCTGACTG
>NC_090734.1:31706402-31708902 GCF_036898095.1 Palaemon carinicauda | reverse complement strand
TCGCAAAATATTCAGAGGCATTAAATGAATGTAAGAAAAATTAATTTGCTGAGAGGTCTTTATCGATTCAAGAAAAATTTTAAGATAATGATATGATGCCATTCTTGGCGATATAAAGAAAATTAATAACAAAGTAAAACGATCAGAAATAATTGATGTGGAAAATAATATAGAAAATATAATACAGATTCTTAGTAATAAATTTTTATCGTTTGATTTAAACAGTTCAAATGAACTCCCCAAAAATTAACTACTATTGAAATTAAATGAATATTGGATAAATAACAGAAAATTTATCATGATAACATTAGATACGTTAAAAAGGTTGATTAAAAACTTGAAAATGGAATTGGTCATGACGGAATTCATGCTATTTTATTGAAAAGAGGTAGTGATCAGTTTTTGAGTTTGTTGTGTGATTTTATGAATGCCTGTTATGGTCATTGTTACTTCCCTCTAGAATTACTTGGTGGTAATATTAATACTCTAATAAAAGACTCAAAAGGAAATTTTTCTGTATCATCGAACTACCGTCCAGTGATGCAGTCATCACTTATCTTGAAATTCTTTGAAATACATATTCTAGATATTATGGAAGAAGAAATTAAATGTAATTCATTGCAGTTTGGGTTTAAGGAGGGAACTTTCACTATTGATACATGCTTGCTTTTTAAGGAAATAATAAACAGATACACAAGAATAGGTGATAAAGCTTTTGTCCTGTTCATCGACCTCTCCAGGGGTTTTGATACGGTTAATCATTTCTTGTTGGGTGATATAATGATTAAAAGAAATTTTCACCAGATATTGTTCTCCTTCTAATGAATTACTTGAGAAACCAAAGAACACGAGTTTTATGGAATGGAAATAAAGGACAATATTTTAATAGAGATACTGGTGTTAGACAGGAAGGTAGAATTTTATCCTTTTCTATTTAAATTGTATATGGACCATATTTTGGAAGAAATTGTAAACATAGATAAAGGATGCAAATTGGGTTTATTAAGAGTGAACATCATAGCCTATGATGAAGATTTTTTTTTTTTTTTTTGGCTGTTACCAAAGATAATCTACGCGTATTATATGAAAATTCATAAAAAAAAAATGACAAGGTGAAACTAATTATAAACATAATTAAAACAAAATATATGATATTCAAAAGTGTAGGTTTGGTTTCAAACCCAGTGAAGGTAACTCTTGGAAATGATGAATTGGAAGTAGTTGAAAGATTTAAGTATTTAGGTTTTCACATTGGAAATGACTTAATGGATATTTAGGATGTCAAAGTCACGCTAAATTCTTTTTTTTTCTAAATTCAATATGCTTTTTCAAAATCTTAATAACATATCTAATGAAGTGTTTTTCTATACCTTTTTAATTCTTTTTGTCATCCTGATTATGGACTATCTGTTTGGAATATTGGAAAAATAATCAGAAAGTAGATTTTTAAAGGGTTTAAAGTAGTTTACGTGGCTGATATGTGCAATAAACTATTATTAAGACCTCATGTTTTGTATGTGGAAGTCAAGTATTTTAAAGGACTTTTTAAAACTTTAAACCATTCTCCGACCAAGTTTGAGTTGTCTACGAGACGGTGAAATTTTTTGTTCAATGTTGAATTATCTTGGGGGAATGTATGGTGATTTAAAATATATATATATATATATATATATATATATATATATATATATATATATATATATATATATATATATATACATATATATATATATATATATATATATATATATATATATACATATATATATATATATATATGTATATATATATATATATATATATATATATATATATATATATATATATATACATATATATATATATATACATATATATATATATATATATGTATATATATATATATATATATATATATATATATATATATATATATATATATATATATATATACATATATATATACATATATATATATATATATATATATATATATATATATATATATATATATATATATATATATATATATATATATGTATATATATATATATATATATATATATATATATATATATATATATATATATATATATATATATATATATATATATATATATATATATTGATTGATTGATTGATTGATTGATTGTTTATGGTCTCCTCTTCACTGGGTACAGAGGCATGATGTTCTCTCGGGAATTGAAGTTGGTTATTTATAGGAGATATCATATATCCGAAAAGAAAAATATCATTGAGGTGGCTATGAATTGTATATATTAATGTACAAAGTTTGGTTTACATCTTCAGGATTTGTGAAGAAAGCCATATGTGTATATATTTTCTTTGTCATAGTGAATTTATTGGGATATTTAAATATATATTTTTTCACTTTTTTTCGAACATTTTATATGATTTTGTATTTTATGCATTATATGGCTTTTGATCTTTTTAAAAATGAAAATGTTGAATATATTCAGAAACACCACCATATATTGATACAATCTAAACTTATTTATTT
>NC_090734.1:31696402-31698902 GCF_036898095.1 Palaemon carinicauda | reverse complement strand
AACACAAATAGAAAAACATACATAAAACCATTGGTAATAGCAAAATTGGTACCAACACAAAATAATGAAATTTGAATTATTTCCAACATAACATAAATGCAACAGAAATTTCTCAGTATGATAAATGATATACTCGTGATATGCTTAGAACAAAAAAAAAAAAAACGAAACAAAATTTAATTCATCTTTTCACAAAACACTCGGAATGAACATACGTAAAAGACCTGATTTTTATGACTTCTATCACCTCGTGGTAGACATTATCTCAAGGCCCACGTTTTCTCGTACTCTCTCGTGCTTGGAGGACGGCACGGACACACGCTGTGTCTCTTCCTCACTTTCCTACCTGTCCCCTTGGGGAATGGACCTTTGACGTCCATATGCACTCCATTAAACTTAAAAGGTACTACCGACCATGTTCTGGCCCTTGGTACCACTGCTTGTGGTTACTCATTGAGTTACACACATGAAATTTATTGATAAACCTAATTCCTTAAAAATACTGACACTCTTGTCATCCTTAGGGGAACTTCCTATACCCACATGCCACGCACAAGGTCTTACATCAATTACACAGATGACTTTCTCTACCAAAGGGGGAAGGAAAAACAACGATAGATCAACTTCCGTCTTCAATGAAGAACACACCCTTCCACCTGCGCAAAAAAATCCGGGAAATTTGATCTCCTACCTCATTCATACACTCATTCGCAGAGCTCAGTCACGGGTGCATGTACTCTCTCTCTCTCTCTCTCTCTCTCTATCTCTCTCTCTCTCTCTCTCTCTCTCTCTCTCTCTCTCCGTAGTTGTCAAGCTCTTCCCGTTTTCTATGCGCTCCATCCACAGGTCTACTTGAACCTAATTTCTTTTGTTGTCGTTCCTACTGCTTTGCGTCAAGTTATTACATCTGTTCTTCGTCGTAGAGTCACTGAGCCCGTGTGTGGGCTCTGGCCGGGTTCCGCACCATACACTCCTACGTTTTGCTGGCATCCGTAACGAGCGGTTCTTCACCCTCGTTACACACATGATTCCACATCTATTCCAAGACGGGAATAACATTCCGACTTCCATGATCGGGAGCGGGGGTGAGGGGCTGCTGCTCCGCCCCTTCTCCTCCTTATGCACTCCCTGGGAAGACGAACTACCCTAACTGATAGGTGGGCATCCCCTACTGCTCACTGGGGGAGCGTCTAGCTCCCCTCCCACACACTCTGGGGCAAAGATGGCTGGCTCACTCCTTGGCACTCCCGTTCCCAGTCCTTGCGGTCTGACGGACGGCCCAAGGGAACGTTGGTCTCCTTCCCGCGTTGTCTTCCCCTTCCTGCGTCGTCTTCCCCTCCCTCTCGTTGGTACAGGGGAAACATGATTTCTTCTGCCGACGCTGTTTCCTTTTTAAAAGCTTTCAGATGGTGGTTTTTGGCCTGACATCTATAACTCTACCGCTGTTCATCGTAGGGGCATAAAGACCGTAGGTGGCCATCTGTTAGTACCACCCTACAGTTCCAACAACCGCCAGTCGCCACATCCTACCTCTCACACCTCTGCCTCTCGAGGTTCTCTTACAAGCGCCCCATCCTGGGAAGGTTGTCGATGTCGATTGGCTGCCGGGCTGCCTCTTGGTTGTGTATTTGCTATCATGTGCGTTGAGAAACGTTCACCGAGTACCGGGCATACACGAGCTACACAGTCATTTCACCCCTCTCTCTCTCCGTCACTGCCACTCGACGACGAACTTTTCGTGTTAACCATTGTCACTAGTCTCTTTGTTTTCACTTTTTCAAAAATCTTATGTCGGCTAAAATCACTTAGCACAGACGTTAATCTGTTAATTACCCCACAACACCTGACACCATTTAATATGACCCGATTTAGGTTGTATTAAGGGGGGTTCACACTTCGCTTCTTGGTGGAACAAAGATAGAGACATTCCATACTTAGGTTAACATAATTATGAGAGAGGGTCATGCACGAATGAGAGTCGAATTGTTAATTTTCCACAGCTGCTATATTCTATTTAAGCTACAAGGGCGGCCCTTAATTATCATTACGTTACTTTACTAAGAAAAAGTCCTCAGAGAAATGGTACCCGTGACCTGGACGTATAGGTCTAACCACTCAAGCCTCCCAACTCTAACTGACAAAAAACTATGGGCAGTTCAAGCGCCCCACCTTGGCCTTTCTATGCCCTGATCGATGATTGGCTGTTTTGACCCATAAGTCTTATGAGAACCAATAGAGAGAGATTTTGGTGACGCTAACTTTTAACGAACATTTTTGAGTGCCCAAAAGCCAAGCCGATAACGACATTCTCAACGTGGCACCCACGCCACATTATAACCGTCTTTCCTTTAACAAAGACAACAGATCTGTTGACATTCACTTATTCCACACAGTAACAACCTGACTGTGCTTAGCTCATAAATATATATATATATATATATATATATATATATATATATATATATATATATATATATATATATATATATATATATGTATA
>NC_090734.1:31678902-31681402 GCF_036898095.1 Palaemon carinicauda | reverse complement strand
CCCCCTCAGTTTAGTGGAGACATTAGAGATTTTCCGAATTTTAGAGATGATTATAAAAGATTAATGGTACATAGTTTTGGAAAGGATCCCTATGCACTGAGGTCGTGTTTAAGTGGTGAAGCATTAAATACTGTCAGAGGTATTGAAAATGACTATGATGAAATGCTCAGTAGGTTAGATTTAAGGTATGGGGATTACCGCAAATTAGTTGATGCAGTACTTTCAGACTTAAAATCGATCAAGCCTGTTAATGATGGTGATAATAGAGCGTTTGCCAAAATGGTAGAGAGAGTTGAGAGGTGTTGGTTAGACTTACAGAAGATGGACCTTGAAGGGGAAATGAATACCGCTAACACAGTAAGCTACATAGAAAAGTTACTCCCTATTACACAAAAACGTGAGTGGGTACAAATAGCAGAAGAACATAGAAGCTCCACTGAATTGTTTAAACATCTTATGGCGTTTCTGCTTAAGGAAAAAAGGGTACTGCAATATATGAGTTCAGATATCAGGACATGTTCGAGTTCTAGGATTTGTCATAATATATCAGGTCAAGTTAATGAAAAAGATATGATAGCATCCATTAAGGGTATTCCAGAAAAACATAATGAATTACTCCAACGTGTAGATCAGCTAACTCAAATAGTCACTAATTTGTGTAAGGATAATGATACTTTGCAAACTGGGAAGTGCTTATTACACGAAAAAGGCACTCATAACACGGGGAGCTGTTCAGTATTTGGCAATCTAGGTAATTTTGAGAAGTTTGAAACTGTAAGGAAAAGGCGAGCATGTTTCAATTGTTTGAAAGCTGGTCATATATCAAATTTTTGCCGTCTCAAGAATACTTATAATGTAATAACGGAAGGTCAAAGATGTGGAAAATATCATCATCCATTACTTCATGGAGCATTTTCAGAGGGTCTGATGTACAGTACTACTCTTTCCGTCAAATCCAAATATTTAGTAAGAGACAAAGCACTGCTAATGATTAGTAAATTATACAGCAATGGCATACCTTTGAATACGTTGTGGGACCCTGGAAGTGATATAACACTAATAACATTTGCTACTGCTTATAAACTAGGTTTGAAGGGTAGAGACATTGAATTAACTATCACTAAGGTAGGAAGAAAGGTAGAACTTATAAAGAGTAAAGAATATGTAATCAAAGTGACTGATCTTGAAGGTAAACACTGGTATATCACGGCTTACGGCATAGAAGAGATAACATCTGAGGCATGTAAGGTAGACCTGACAAATATCGTTCTTTTGTTTGATGATATCCGTCTTTCTGATGTGGAACGTCCATTTGGTGAGATAGAGTTGTTAGTAGGATCCGATTGGTGTACACTTATGCCACAAGTCAAACAGTCTGTTGGGAATTTACAATTGATGCAAAACATGTTCGGATATTGCATAAGAGGCTCTTACAAAATTCGTTTGGATTGTGATCCTGAGTGAGACCTGGTTCGTAACTGAATCGTATATGTTGATTGTTTTCTAAGATTTGGAAAGAATCACGGTTATTGATAAAATTACCTAGATATTGTTATACATATTAACATAGATAGAACCAACCCAAAAGTCAATTATCGCTTATTATTTGTTTTCCTCTTTGAAAGCTAGTAAGTGGTCTCCTTTTTATTACAACAAGAAATTTTATCATATTATTATTATTATTATTATTATTATTATTATTATTATTATTATTATTATTATTATTATTATTATTATTATTATTATTATTAGCTGCTAAGGCAAAACCCTAGTGGGAAAAGAAAAATGCTATACGCCCAGGGGCTCCAATTTGGAAAAGCGCAGTGAGAAAAGGACAGGGAAAAATAGAATATTTTAAGAGGAGTAACAACATTGAAATAATTATTTCCTATATAAACTATACTAACTTTAACAAAACAAGAGGAAGAGAAATAACATAGAATAGTGTGCGCAAGTGTATTCTTAAGCAAGATAACTCTAATCCAAGAAAGTAAAAGACCCTGGTACAGAGGCTATGGCACTACCCAAGACAAGAGAACAATGGTTTCATTTTGGAGAGCTGCTTACCATAGCTAAAGAGTCTCTCCTACCCTTACCAAGAGGAAAATAGCTACTGAATAACTACAATGCTATAGATAACCGTTGAGAGAAGAAAATTTGTTTGGTAATCTCAGTGTTTTCAGGTGTATGAGGACTGAGGAATATATATAAAGAGTAGGCCAGACTATTCAGTGCATATGTAGACAAAGGACCCCATAACTCTCTAGCGGTAGAATTGCAACGGGTGGCTGGTGCCCTGGTCAAACTTTCTTGGAAGAGGAATATTATTATTTAGGGAACAAACATAATTAAAGGTATTATTCTTATCCATATGACTATAATGTGAAAATTTATAAGGATTTATCAAACTCCAGTAAATTTTAGGAAGTTGGTGATCTTCAATACAACACCATTTTTAAGCTGATTATAAAATAAATCGCACATCATATCTTGTTAAAAT
>NC_090734.1:31663902-31671402 GCF_036898095.1 Palaemon carinicauda | reverse complement strand
TATATATATATATATATATATATATATATATATATATATATATATATATACATATATATATATATATATATATATATATATATATATATATATATATATATATATATATATATATATATATATATATATATATATATAGGTACACACATATATATGTGGCTTAGTACAATTTTACCCATCAGCATGTCCCTGGGAAAACGAATTCCCTTGCCGATGACCTGTGAAGAGAGACATCGCCAGCCTTTCACTTTGCATTGGATTGCAATGCCTTAGTAGAGGCTCAAGAAAAATTTCCAGACAACCAGGCATGTAGAACATCCTGCACATCCCTCCAATAGGAAGATGTCCCTCTCGACGTCCTCAATGCCTCCTTTTTCTGTGATGTCAATACTGGTGGACCTAGACCATGGAAACCTTCTCTCATGCACTGACAGATATGTGATTTCATTCAGGGCCTTTCACATCTCTTTCACTGTTCTACTACACAGCTTCCGAAGCCAAAGTTCCTTTGGCATGGCATTACTAATGATGCTAACGATTAGGTCCATGCCTGTACTTCATTGAAAACATCAAAACTGCATTAAAACACGGATTCAGGAGTGGGCACCTTTCCTCAACCTCAACAGTGCTTTGCCCATAATCAAGTCAATGTTTTAGGTCCCTTACCCATATCACAAAGACATTGTTACCTGTTTACAGTTATCGATCATTCCACTCATAACCCAGAAGCCATTACCGTGGAAAAACTGCAGCATGTCTGGTGTACTCTCAAAATGAATAGTGAGATTTAGTATCCCTGAGCATATTATTTCGAACAGGGGTACCACTTTTACCTCTGAATTATGGACAACGTTATCAAATCTACTGAGTATCACCCTTCACCAGACAACCACATACAACAATACTGCTACTGGTATGGTTAAACGTTTTCCATATACCTTTAAACCGGCTTTAATATCCTGCCGCAAGGACTCCAGTTGTTATTTTCCTTCTTCCCTCTGTCACCTAGGGACTAAGAACCAGTCCCGAAGACACCCTGGATATCTTGGCAGCTAAGACGGCATATGGCAACCCGTTGGTCATTCCAGACAAATATTTTATGTTTGCAACCTCCTCCAAGAATCTTTAGCACTTAAATCACATCTTGGGAAAATTTACTCTATACCGTCAGACCTCCAGGGCCCCAGCTAAGTAACACATATTGACAGATCTACACTTATCAACACATGTTATCCTCCGCAACGATACAAGCAAGCCACTGTTCATGCCCCTTACATGGGCCATTACATCTTGATCTATGGTATGTTGAAAGCCTTCCTTCTCAACATGCGTGGTAAAGAAGACTAGGTCTCCATTGATATCCTAAGACCTGCTTATCTTTCAAGTGTGGAGCCATATGCCAAACGTGTATCACACATTCTTGTTCACTGTAATGGTATATCTGTTCTTGCATATTGTTGTTATTGCTCTCTCCCCGCGCTGATAACCTGTTTATGCCTATATTTTTCTGCATCATTATGTTTGAGTTTTTGTGCCATTCTTTACTGGAACAGGTTGTGTATATACTCTTGCTCCCTCCAGAAAAAGTTAATTGCATTCGACTCATTTTTCATTTCCCTCTTAACGGCTAACCAACACACCTCCCACTGTTTTTATCTTCATATAAAGACCTTGCAATTGTAAAACAGAATTGTAACAATGCCTGTGTCTGGCTGAGCATATTAGGTCAAGTTTCACTTCTGTAAACTGTGGAAAAAACGTCTGACCTTCATTAATAGGAAACTAATTTGCTTTTCAGTATTATTATATGACTTAGTGGCTTTCATTTTGATTGCAATTACACGAAATCCATAGACATAATGATAAGAGATCTTTTACATGCTTGCTTGTAAGAATACTGTACATAAGATATTTGGAGAAAAGAAGAGTACACCAGAAACTTCATTACTTCAGACTGTTCAAATAAATCATACAAACTCTGCAGTTGTGAGCATTTTGAAGGCTTGGGTCTACCGTAAACAAAGGATATCCTAAGTTTAAAATATATTATCAATAGGTCAAAGGACTTAGCGGTCTATTATATTTCTTATCCCTAGTTTAAATATCAATATCTGTACTGTTGTTTTGTCAGTTCTTTTAACTTGTCGCACATAAGTTCTCATATTCCTGATCGCCCTTTAAGTTTAGATCTTCCAAGATAGTGCCCTATTTCATGTTATATAGGGTAACACAAACAAAAATTCATCACCAGAAAACGTATAACTTCCAAAATTTTATTTAGATAGACACAAAACTTTAACTGCGTTAGGTCAAGCCTATGTAGCAGATATCTCAAAATTTTCAAGTCTGTATAACAAAAACTCTTTGTTTCACTGGCTCTCCAAAATGTGCTCCAAATGAGCTCCCCGGTGCTGCAGGCACATTGTAATCCAGCGGGCAAAGTTCCCGATGACTCTCCAGCATTCCTCCCTTGGAATCACTCTTATTTTTGCTGTGATTGCTGCCTCCAGATCAGGGATAGTCTGGGGGTTGTTTCCATATACGCTGTCCTTAAAATATCCCCAGAGATAAAAAAAATGGTGAGTTCAGGTCCGGTGAATGCGGGCAACCACTCCGGGTCACACTTGCAGCTTATCAGCCAGGCAAGGAAACGATGCTGTAGCCATGCCAATGACTCGTTTGAAGTGTGGGGGGGTGGCACCATCCTGCTGGAACCACTGGAGGACCCTGACGACTCCTCTTCATCGACCAAGTACAGTCCAGAACTTGTCAAGCACCTTGACATATTGCTCAGTGTTGATTGCCACAAACCGCTCGTTGTCGTCATCGAACCAGAATGGTCCAATGATGCAATGTTTGGAGATGGCGACCCAGGCAGTGCACTTCATTGAGTGTAATGGCCTTTGAACACAGTGCTGAGGGGGTGTGCTACCCCCGAATATACTGTTCTTCGAGTTCACGTGACCTGACAACAGAAAATAGGCCTCATCCGAAAACCAGACTTAGTCAAGGAGGTCTGGCACACGGAAAATAAGCCTCAACTATAAATGTCTTTTCCTCAGTAGTCCATGGCATCTCGAAGATCGAATTTGGTAGACTTAGAATATACATTTTTCTTGATAATTATGGAAAATGAAAGGAATTGATTTTTTATTTCAAAAGATATTCAAGTCTAGGTGATGACCGCTTTTTTGTGTACCCGTTTTAGATTAGTAGTAAATATATACTATACATATATATATATATATATATATATATATATATATATATATATATATATATATATATATATATATATGTGTGTGTGTATTTATATACATACACACACACACACACACACATATATATATATATATATATATATATATATATATATATATATATATATATATATATATATATATATATATATATGTACAATATATTAGTAGTAAATATATACTGTACACACACACACATATATATATATATATATATATATATATATATATATTTATATATATATATATATATATATATATATATATATATATTATATATATATATATATAATATATATATATATGTGTGTATGTATATATATATATATATATATATATATATATATATATATATATGTATATATATATATATATATATATATATATATATTATATATATTTATATATATATATATATATATATATATATATATATATATCTATATATATATATATATATATATATATATATATATATATATATATATATATATATATATATATATATAGTTATACATATATATGTATATATATATATATATATATATATATATATATATATATATATATATATATATATATATATATATATATAATATACATATATATATATATATATATATATATATATATATATATATATATATATATATATATATATATATATAGACTCCGTTCATAGGCCCTTTGCAGGACAAATGACTTACACATGTCATTCCACTCTCGTCTCTTGTCGTTATATGTCTATATATTCCAGAACATTTTATTAGCTCGTCAATCCACCGTCTTCTCTACCTTCCCCTGCTTCTTTTGTATCTTTATGACCAATTTCGTTACTATTCTTATCCGTATATGATATACCCTCCTCATTATATATCATACCAATGTTAAATTTTTTTCTTTGTTACTCTTTCTCCGTGTCTAAGTGATATTCCAATAATTACTCCTCCCATACCACTTCCAGTTTTAATTTATTATTGTCCTAAAACTTTAGTAAGGTTCTTAGTTTTGGATGCATGATTTATTACTGAATATAACTATTCTATTTTTTTAGAATATAAGTGCCATTCAAAACTATAAATCCATGCTTATCCTTATTAAATTTTTTGTAGCATATAATAGGCAAACATTTTTTTCCTCCCTATTTATTCATTTTGTCCTTAACATATATTTTTGGTCTGCATTTTTTTTATTGAACATAAACTTAGATTTACTCATAATAATTTTCAGTACAACATTTCTGCTCTCTTTAAATCTTCTCAACTATTAAAACTCATTCCATGATTCACTAAATTTAACTATGTCATCTGCAAATCTTTAGTATTTAAGTAATTCCCATTAATGATGATTCCTACATTTTTCCCAAACTAAATATTTTAATATTTCTTCTAGGAACGTTGTGAATGATTTAGGAGATGTATCTAACTTCTCAATCAGAATTTTATCATTATATGTAGTTTAAAGATTTCTTTACTTCCTCCATAGATATATCCCAGTGTTTTAACATAAGATTCTTTTATTCACTGTCTTTGAATGGTATTTATAATTGCGGAAGTTTTAACACGCTCAAATACGTTCTCATAGTCTTCAAATGCCTACACAGGGGTTAGTAATATTCTGTATGTTTTTCCATTAACTGGTTAATTACATAGATATGGTCAGTTGTTGAATAAACACTAATAAGACCTACCCACTCTTTTGGTTGATCAAAGTCTTAATGACTTTCTGCTGTGCCTAAATGGATTTTTGTTTTAATATTTAATAAATTAACTAGAGTAAACATAATATGCGTATTTTTCCCGGGCCTTTGCGTCTCTCTATAGATATAGAGAATCCTTGTTGCAGACATTCTGTGAAAAGCTCAAGAAGTTTTGCTACGAATAAATCTCCTCCTTAGGTTTTCAAATAAATTATAAGTACATATTCTACTGCTACCTTACCTTTGTTCATTTTTTGTTTCTGCTTTATTTAATTCTTCTATTGTTAGGTTTTGTAACGGCGTAGGTGTTTCAGTATTTATATTAGCAAATTTATTTGAAAATTCATAATTGTGTAGTATTGTGAAAAAATCCTCTTAAATTTTTAATTATCCATCTCCTTTGTTGATAGTATTTCCATGTTCATCCTCTGAAGTAAACATCTGTTAGCACCTTCTTCTAGGCCTTATTTTCATCAATTTAGGCGTTACCTCAAGTTTGTCTAATTGTATGACGAATGTCTAGGGATTTTAGGTTATTTGTCTTTTTGGATACTTCTACTAATTCTATTCTACCTCTGTTGCTTTCTACCCTCATTTCTAATTTGTTTATGTTTACTTTGTTTTCTAATATCTTTTTTCTCTCTTTTTAAGCCATAATAGTATTTTTTATAAACCCAATTAATCGTATGATTTTAGAATGTTTTTTTTTTTCGGTTCTGGACCAATGGACATACCTCCTATTCTAAAACTACCTTTTTCTTCTGTTTCACCTATATAATACTATATTTACAAATTAAGGTAATCAAGAATCAAATTAAAAAGATGAAATGAAATGTGAGTATATCAAGGAAAACTTTAAGGAAATTTAAGTAAATACCAGTTAACGAATAGTAATAACGGTAGACAATCCTATTATTAGTATATACAAATATACCATAGAGAAGATGAGCAGTTATGCTATCTGAAATTTATCCAAGAAAGGAAAGTGTGGTATTAATATAAAAGAGAGAGAGAGAGAGAGAGAGAGAGAGAGAGAGGAGAGAGAGAGAGAGAGAGGAGAGAGAGAGAGAGAGAGAGAGAGAGAGAGAGAGAGAGATATGAAGTAAAATTATTTTATAGTTTTTCTGTTATTTTTTCTATAACTATTGGTAGATCATTAGACATAAAGATATTTTTAGACGGTAAAAATTAAAATGAAAGACTACGAAGAATTATTCATTGTTTTAGAGGCAAAATCACAAAACAAACATCGCAATAATTTCGTAAAATTGGTAAGTCTTGGATAAGTAAATATTGGCTATTCTGGCTTCAGAAGTGTATATATGCTACCACGATTTAATAAAAATCGTATTGTTGATAAAAAAAACCCATTAAAACTGAATTATTCATAAGATTTTTTTTCTTTCTGTGAATAAGAAATTATACACTAACGTATTTCTATTAAAAAGTTCAGTCAGATTATTGTTATAGGTTATATGCATAACAAATAACAAGATGGTACGTGTGAAAAAAAGAATGTGTGTGATATATGGATATTTCCGGATTTTAGCAAAATAGGAAATTTCCTCGACGCCCTTTATCTAAGAGGAAACCTAAAAACTGGTTTAAACCATACCGTATTGAGATGAAAATATGTAATGACTATAAAAAAAAGAGTGAAGACATCACAAAAATTAGAAGGGAAATCTAGCAACATATATAAAGGAGGCTTTAATCTATTTAAAACATAATTTCAAAGAGTCAAGTCTTCAAAAGCAGATATTACATAAAAAAAGATATTTTTAATATAAAGAGCCCAAATGGTTTTGTTGATAGATTAACGGGAGATTGGCCCTTTATGAGAGTAATAAAGCGACTACTAAAAGACTTTGATTGAAGAAGACAGGATGTTTGTGGTACAAATGGAAGTGTACAAAGTCGAATGAATGACGTCACTGACAGGGAGAAGATATAAGCAAGTCATAGGACTAAAAACATAACATATTATATCTGATGATTGCAGAAATTATCGTATAGTCAGAAAAAATCTTTCGTAAACCTTATGCTGACCAACAGTGATTTAAGTAGAGGATAATAAATATATGAAATCCGTTAATTATATATCTTCTTCATAGATATAATTTGGCTTATTATTATTATTATTATTATTATTATTATTATTATTATTATTATTATTATTATTATTATTATTATTATTATTATTATTATTATTATTATTATTATTATTATTTTGATTTCTTAGAATTACAATGAAATCACCTTGTTATATGTTTTTCCATAATAAGGTGTAAATATAATATCGTTCATAAGTATATATTTTAAAACATTTATTTCACATATATACAAATAAAGGAAAAGGACGGTAATATTATATCTTAATTGTTTACAATAACCCTAAGAGCTCTGATAAGTTTTTACTCATAATTATATATTACAAACTCGGGATCGTATATTAGGATATAAATTTAAAGTTTGCCAATAAAAAAAAAACTAGTCAATTGGGTTAAAAAAAAAAAAGAAATATAGTTTCACTAAAATCAG
>NC_090734.1:31588902-31653902 GCF_036898095.1 Palaemon carinicauda | reverse complement strand
AAATTTAAAAATTCTAGCATAAAAGGGCGAGTATAAGTACTTTGTAGATTGTTAGTACAATTATTCTCTAAAATATACATATCGTCATACACAGCTAGAGTATTATCGAAGTCAATTACAAAAAGAACGGGCGCTAAAGGCGATTCTTCCACAAAGCCCGATAAATCTGTTTGAAAAAAATCTTCAGATAAATCATCCTCGATATTGTCCTCACCTTTTAATAATAACGTTGGATTTTCTTTATTGTGTTCTGACTTTTTATTTAATAAATTAGGATAGTGGTATAAGAAAGAATTACTCGTATTTTACTTATTCATTTTGAATTATGGAGGATGCAGATAATTTTTTTAAAATATGAAAAAACAAAGAAAAATAAAGACAAAATTGTTTTAAATGATATCAACATAAAAAAAAGTTGCAATGACGATTATAGTTATGAAGATATGTTAAATTTTGTATTAAGCAAACTACCCATAAACGAAAAAAACAAAACAACTAAAAAGTTTAAAATAAAAAAACCTGCATTGTTTTATTCCGGAAAAAAACTTTGTACTCAAATTTTTTTGAAACCTGTTATAATTTGAATAGAGAAAATGCAAACGTTTTACAATATATTTCATCTGAACTTGGTTGTATTAATACAAGTATAAACTCTAACAATGAATTGGTCCTGCGTGGGAAGTATACATTAAATGATATGGAAAATATTTTAAGGTCCTATGTAAAAAAATTTATAAGATGTAAAACTTGCGAGACCCTTAATACAATTATGAAAAAGGATAAGAAATCCAGGTTAATGTATAATCAGTGTATTGAGTGTGGGTCTGTATTCCACCTCGAATGCATTCAAACTGAATATCATCAAGCTTTTATTAAAACGTAACTATATGTGGTTTGTTTTACGTTTCCTATACTAAATTTATGAATTGGGTTATGATTATGTTATTTGTGTGAAATCGTTGCTTATCTTTTTATTTTTAATTAATCCTTTAATTAGGAATCCGTTGTTTTGTATGAAATTCAAACAAAAATAATTTATATTAAATAAACAGAAAATATTATTATTCGTTTTTCATATATATATATATATATATATATATATATATATATATATATATATATATATATATATATATATATATATATATATATATATTATATATATATATATATATATATATATATATATATATATATATATATAACAAAAACAAGAGATACATATATATTATACGTGTATATATTGATCGGTCAATTCTCTTGAATTAAACATTTAGTTATAAAGACCATGTTTTTATTAAAGAAGAAAAATGGCGATGTTTACTATCGGGTTTCGGATGAATATAAAATTACTAGCAATGATAAAATATTTCGTGGATATGGTGTAGAACATGTAACAACAGCAGTACGCGGTAGAAATTTTGAAGATTTTGTCTATATAACGATGGTAATCCCCTATCCCATTCAATTTTCTTGTATTAAAGAAAAATTATTGACATTTAAAGATGGTTGTTATTATGAATGCCACGATAATCATAGAGCATTTGCTGATTTTATAAATAATAATTCATATGGACAATTGATATATTTATATAATAAAATTGATATAATTTCTTTAAAAGATAACCAGAAATTGAATGTTGTATTTTTACAGGCCTTTATATTACTTAATAAATATGATCGATATTTTGAGACTATTCATAAAGCTTGTGTGTTAAGTAATTTTAAAAATATAAAAGAATTTTTTCCAAATTTTAATATTGATTTATGTAGAACTACATATTTATATAAAAATTACCACAGAAAAGATATATTTGAATATATCTAAAAAAAAAAATGGATTCGATGTTTGTATTGTACGAAGGGATACAATGAAAAAATGTTTTAAACTTATTTGTGAATTTATTAAAAAAAAAGGAAATAAAAGATGCACCAGACGATTTCTTGGACAAATTTAAAAAAAAATTAAATATAGGAGTCTCATATAATTATTTGGATGCGCAGAAAAATTATAAACCGAATCAATATGAAGATAAATTATTTATAACACCAAACACGGTGCCATTATTTTCTTATGATATGCACGCAAATTTGTGCCTGGAAATATATGATAAATTTGGCGCCCTTTGCGGAGAAGCAGTTAATACATATATTTCAAATATGTTTCATGTATTACTTGATGGGCTTCCAAATGTTATTATGTTGAACGAAAAAGATCACTTAAGATTTGATAAAAGTATATCTAAGGTAGCAACCAATCATTTAAAGCGGAGACAATTAAATATCCATAATATGCCAAACATCGACCCCCAAAGGTATCCAGTATATATATTTTCAATGCTCGATTTAGATTATTGTTCACATTATACTTTCCACGACGACAACACGGTAGAATTATCTAAAAAGTTAATAAAAAACAGAATTGGATAGAATATATTTTAAAGGACAAAAAGATTATTAGTGAAATATATGTAGTTATATCTAAACCAGAACTTTTAACAATTGAAACATATATAAATACGTTATTTAATATACATGTAAAGTTTGATTATATTATTTCAAATCACCACTAATCTTCTAATTATTTAAATGATAAAGTCTTTAATATGTGTGAAAATGTTATTACAAAATATTTTCCATATTCTCAAAATTTTTTTCGAGATCAACAGTTACGATTATATAAGTTTGAAGATTATAGGCCCGCGTTGGGAAAGTCTTACTTTCCCTGTTCCGTTGATGATATGTATAATTATCACAAACACATATATAATTATGTGATGAGTTAAGAAAATCTAGAATTTTTGGGCAGTAATTATAATCACAATAATGACACATTGGATTTATACAGTTGTAACCTGGGCCCCAGTGATAGGAGGATCAACAAATATATAACCCTTTACAGAAAAGAAGAGGATGATAGTGATAATGAAAATAAAAATAAAAGGATCCGTATCTAATCATACTCGAAACAAAGGGAATGAAATAGTCCCACTTTACTGATTGTTTTTTTTATTTTATTTGTTGTCATCTCATTATTTAATTGATTTTAAAATGATTATTGGTTGTTGTAAGACAATGATATATAAGTCAACCAATCTTTGTGTATCGTAGTTTTTTGTTGGTTTCAAATGTTTCGCTTTCCCGTCTACGCTTCTGAAGAGCATTGGTATTATGAAATGAAGTCATACTATTTTGATAATCTTGTAATAAAATTTGTTTAAAATTTTCTTGGTTGATTTCCATTTCCTTGTGATAATTATTTTCTTTATAGACATCTAATTGTTTTATAATTATAGCATCATTTTTGCCAATGTTTTTAAATCATTGGAAATATTATACATATTCACACTTAACCCATTAGTTCCATGGTCAAAAGCATTTGAATCACCCAAACATATATTTAAAATATTACTTTTTTACTCTGAACAATTTATCATTTGATAATGGTTTTTCAATGGTTTTGTTTTGTAATTCCTTTTTTGTTATTTTTGTACATACATAGGCACAATTAGATATATTTTCGTCTTTATTTAACACGCAAATCTCATTATCATTGGTTAAACAAATTCTTTCAGGGATGTGTTTTTTATCATACAAATCAAATAAATCTGTAAATATTGATTTTCTTATAGAGGTTAAAAGCGTCTTTGGGCAAAGGGTATTATTTTTTGTTCTTAATTCTAAGATATTACTATCATTATTTATCAGAAAATTATAAACTGAAATATTTTCAGTTTTTATTTCCATAGGAGCTAAAGAATTCATAAAATCTCCAATAATAATTCGAATGCGGTTATGTATAGCAAATAAATCTATTTTCCCTTTAATTATTTCTTGTTCTGATGGAATTATACAATAACAAACATCATTATAACAAACCTTTCCCTTTTTTATTAAAAATATCCAAATTGTATCGAATAGCTTAATGTTTTGTATAGCATTTTCCCAACATTTTATTACATTAGACTGAAGTAAAAATACATCAATTGGATCCATACAACTGCTAAAACATCGTATAGTAGGATTTCGATCTCGATGGTTCTCAATTTCATATACATTTGGAAAACTATATACGTTTTCTTTGATATATTTGAGAATTTCTGTTTCTCTGACCCGAAATAAAGTATTTCTGGAAGGAAGATAATTTACTACTTTTCTTTCCTAATTTCTTTTTGAGATGGAATTTTTATGAGGTATATAGTATCCTCGTCATTCATTTTATTGAATTTTGTATATTTTCCCATTAACCATACAACATTAATATTTCCACACATAATATCCTCAAAATTATAAATGGTTTCTTCGGTGTTATAAATATTTTCATGAATATTATACTCTATAGTTTTTGCTTTATTGTGGTCATGAATATTTTGCATAACATTTGTTGAAAGTTTCAAGACTTCACTTATTATATCTTCATTCAACACTACGATACCGTTGTCTATTTTATAACTTACATTCATACACGAATTATTTTCACTATTTTCATTTAAATCCTTAATAAAATTTTGATATTTGTTAATATCTAAATAAGGATTCTCCTTCAGTTCTGATGCCTTTATTTGTTCAATTCTGTTTTTTGATAAGGGCTTTGAAATAGTTTTTTCTTGTATTTCATAACAAGTTGGGCGTAAAATATAAAAATATGTTTCATCGTTGCGAGTATCGTTATATCCTCCAATTATCCAAAACTGGTCTTGGATTTTATTAAGTATAAAACTGCTGTAAGCATCATTTTTATTTGGCAATATCACCATTTTTTATTTAACCAATGAAAACATGACATCATTATTATTATTATTGATTATAAAAATGTAAATATATATATATATATATATATATATATATATATATATATATATATATATATATATATATATATATATATATATATATATATATATATATATATATATATATATATATATATATTTATATATATATATTATAGCAACAGCAATATTTGAATGGGCCAACTCCCTTGTTTTAAAGTAAAATAGAACACGACCTAGGATACTCTCCTACAACTATTACTTGCCTTACCTGCCCATTTTAATAGAAATTAACAATGGATAAATTTATTACACACGAGGATAAGAAATATATGAGTTTACAGTTAACTGATGCGAGAGAAAATCGAGGAGATGTTTATTTTGCAGTAGATAATTATATAAAGGAAATGAAATTGACCAGAAAAAATCATAAGCCTAATTTATCCAGTCCACAGGATTTACAGTTGTTTCTGCTTTATGAAAATACTCCTCAAAACAAATTTCTAAATTTTCATATTTACATAAATAATATCATGTCTAACAGAGATATGGCCATTCAGATTAAAGAATATGCTGGAGTAAATTGTGACGACTCGTTTATAACTAAAAAACACACATCATATATGCTTTCCAGACTAATTTCCGATGATAATCAGTTACAAATTAAAATTTGTGAAAATTCTCAGCCCAGGGAAATAATTAATAATGACGATCTAATGGAAAGAGCGAATCCTACCGCTATATTGGTGTTTAATATATCGGCTGGTAATTGTACAACCCCGCACGTAGAAGCATTAGAAGTTTTAACAGATTCTTGTTTTGATGAGGTAGACCGAGGAAATAGTATTATTGCTTCAAAAACTGAATTAGCTTTGGGTGGAAAGACTGGCCAAAAATTTAAGTGTGTTGATTATAAACAAGACGATGATACAAATACTTTGTACAAAATACATATCTATGCTACGAGCGACGACGTTGCTTTTGAAAAACTTAGGTGTATAAGATCTGTGTAAAAAAGAACTTTTTAAATAAAAAAAAAACCTCGAATTATTTTCATTGTCCTTGTGTCTTAGTGTGATTATTCATATTTTTTTCCTTGTTATAACTTAACTATACCCAAAAGGTAAAACCTTTTCAATCTCTCTTTTAACTTTCATATTATTAGTAGTGGGGGGAATTAATACCGGGGGTGGAGGAACATCCATCGTGTCTAATAATCTATTAATTGATACCAACAAAGATTGCATCGTATCAGGATTAATAAATTTTATTTTATCAGTATTATTTTGAGTTGTTGGCTGGGATGAGGACAAAAAACTTTTATCAAAATTTATACTATCATCCATCATAATATCTTGTTGTTGTTGCGTTTCTGGTGTTGAATTTGGATTTGAAAGAATTTCATCATTAATTTCATAATTTAATGTAGGAATTGAAGTAGCTATTCTATTTTTAAAAACGTTATTTATATCTCTTGAATCTATTTTATTTATATAGGGATAACCACCATTTTGAATATATGGATGAAATATTGGAATGATATCTATTTCGTCGACTTGTGATAAAGAAGATGGTGGGGTTGATAACCCCAATTGATCCTCCATTTTTTAATTACACGTGTTTTTTTCGTTTGAAATCATTTTCATATATTGCTATTGTATTATCATTATTATTGATTCTCCTCTTATTTATAACAGAAATCTTTTCGTCGTTTATCATTATATCTTTTTCCTTGAGTCCGTGAAAAACGGCGGTTTTGTGAATTTCTAGGCCGTCTTTGTATATATCATCACAAATTAATAATTCATCATCAATAAGAGATGTTTGATAGTGTTTTGATAAAAATATTATGGCATCAGATACGGATGCTATATTTATATATTTAAGTATATTCAAATATAATAACATATAAGATATACGTTTATGTGTAATTAGATATTCGGGGTCTTCTTCTAAATTACAAGAAGTGATTATTAAATGAACTATATCTGTCACGGGTGAATACATATCTGTGGATTTTTGTATGTTTTGAGTTATTTTCAATTCGCCAACAAATAAGGAGTCATATAAATATAACGGAGAATTTATTGTACAGTGACACATAGCGTGTAAAAATAATGCAGCCATTCCAACTTGGAATTTATTATCATAATCATTCTACAATGAAAGTTTGGGGAAATGAGCCATTTTAAAATTCACGGGAAGAGTAGAATCAAAACTTTGCAAAAATTGAGCTTTTGGAAAGGTCGTGATATCGATCTATCGTTGAAGAGTGATTCATAGTATGTGACGATAAAATTCCAGCATGATTACCAAGAACAGATAATACTTGGTTTAAAAATGTAGTTTTTCCTGAATTAGTTTCTCCTAGAAAAAAATGAAGGTGTTTATTTTTTAAACTAACCCCATGACAAATAGCCCGCAATATCAATTTTAATACGTATATCAAGGACGATATATCATAACTAAATGTTTGTAATAATGAAATACAAGTAAAAGTTAAACAACAATTACATTCTACAATATTCATAGAATCTGTGGGAATATCTTTAAGAAAACTGGATCCACTTGGGTGTATTTTTGATATGCGCTCATAACAGATAGCTAAAGTCTCTATACGATATTGCAGTGTTTTTTTTGTTCTTGTGGGGGAGTTTTCAAATAAATATCTATCATTTTTAAAATATCATGGTTTTCGTTTTCAGGTAATAGTTTTACAACATCCATCATGTCACTATAACTATTAGCTATTTGTTTCAAAATAAAATATTTGGTTAGTTTAATTAACTCTATAGTTTCCTTTTTTTTACACAATTCGTTTGTTAAATATAAAAGTAATTCTCTTTTACACATATTTGCAAATTTTCTTTTTTTGGCCATTAAAATTTCTGATGAACATAAGATATTTCCCCCATCACCAAAAAAATGACCATGTACCATGCTTTGTTTAATTTGATCATGAATTGAAGAACATTCGGTTTGTGAATGATTATCGATGGATTTTCTTTCATCGTGTAAAATTTTTAGCCTTTCGTAATTTTAAATTTTTTCTTCTTCTGATATATTACTTATGACATTCTGAACAATGGGAAAAAATTGTTTGTGTAAAAATTTACATTTGGGAATATGTTCCATTACGTCATTTAAATTATCATCTATGATGTCATGCTCTTTCTCCCCATTTCCATAGCTATTTGAATTATTCTTCGGATAATTACCGTAACTGATTGAAAAATGATTTTCTTCGTCATCTATATAGTACATAGGTATTGGTTTTAAGAGAACCAAAGAATCGCTCCCACTTAAACTTAATCCAATTAAAATGTACCTGTCTTTGAAAAGTTTGAGAAATGTTGGTGGCAAGCTGTGTATTTTACTTCCATTCCAAAAAGCTTGAATTTTGCTTATAATTTGATTTATTATAGATCCAGTATTTTTATTAGTTGTACAATGAATACGATTAGAAAATATTATACTTTCTTCTTTCGTCAATAATTCTATATTCAATTTATTATTATTATTATCATTATTACTATTATTATTATTATTATTATTATTATTATTATTATTATTATTATTATTATTATTCTTTTTCTTCTTCAAGTTTTCATTATATTTTTTCTTTTTGGTAACGATAAAATTTGATATATGACTTCGTATGTTAGCGATATAATATATTTCTGGTATATGGAGCGGTATAGAAGCCACAGAAAGAGACGATATCGAACATTTTTTCCATCTAAATTCGTCCCAAATTACCAATTTACCATTATTTATATTATTATTAATAGTTCCAGTTTTGTTATTTTGTTTGCTTCGATTATTTTTATTTTTGTTAGTTATACTTTTGTTATTATCCTTACCCCCCCCCCTTCATTAAAGCTAATGCTATTGCCAAGTAATATTATTGGCCGATAAATTGCTAATAATTCATATAATATAGGTTCATTCTTGACTAATAATATCGCAGCAATAATAATGTTGGGTATAATGATATTTCTTGATGCTCCTTGGATTGTAAAAGTTTGTGGTATATTAAAATGTTTGGTTATTTGAGAATCTATTTCATCATTAAAACTACCTTTGTGGTTGTCATCACTATCAAATTCGTTTTCATCATAAGTTTGTGTTTGAGATATATTAAAATTTTTAATTACACTTATTGCCTCCTCGATTTCCATAATGTTTTCAATTATCAATAGATGTTTGAGACATAAGATGACCCAAGATTTCATGGAGTCATCTAAATTTAATAAGTTTGGAAATCTGATATATTTGTAATTTAAATGGTAATAAATTTGTAAAAATTCTTCAATGATAATTCTACTATTTTGAGTATTATAAGTTATAATCATTTTAATCCATTTTAATAATAATAATAATGAATGTGATTTTAAATCATCAGATTGTTTTAATAATAAAAAGTATATTGACACGAGGAAATGTATTGTGTGTCTCAGTTTTTCGCGATCATATAATTGCAAAACGTGTTCTAAATTATAAGGAAAGAGTAAGTCGTTTTCGAAAAGTGTGGCGTTTATAACATCATTATTATACGGGCTTATTTTTATTGTAATTAGAAAATCTTCGTCGGTTTTGTATTCATTATATTTGAAAATCATCACCAATAATGGCATTTAAAAGACATGTATTGTAAGAATCTTTTAATATACTATAATTTGGTATTTCTAACATGAATATATTCCAATGGGTTTCTTTTTGATGATTATTATAATATGTAATGTCTTTGTCATTACATATACAATTCAAAGCTATTGGATAGTTTGATATATTTAAATGTGGTATATCTTGAAATTTCACTACATTAAAATTAGGAAATATGCTCTTATATATTTTAAATCGGATATTAGAATTTGTTCTATCGACGAGATATCCAACGTGGGTATACAAATGCATACTTGAGCTTGAACAATTTGGTAAAAACCAAGAATTTAAATTTTCTTTATTGTTGGGCCACCTAATAAGGTTAAATGTCTTTTTCCATGCATTATTTTTATTATAGACATTAGCACTTTCTTCTCTCTTCCAATGCGGAATGCCATTATCAATTTCACGTGCACTAAATATATTTTCATTTTCTATAAAACTTTGTATGATTTCTTCTTCGTGCTCTAATGAAGAATTCAAGTTATCATTATGAAGAAATAAATTCAAGGAATAAATTTTTGTATGCTCTGATATGGGCTTAAAAATATTAAACAAATCAAAAGCACTATCCAAATCAGCAATTAAAGGACTCTCAGATATAAAGGCCCCGTCCTTGTAGCAACTATAAGGCAAATATGAGCAATCTATTTCATTTACATTTAAATTAGAATCTCAATATTTTTCTGATCCGAAGACATTATAATTGGCTGTTGGATAAAAAAAAAATGGTTTTCTATAGCTGCGTGTAACATATCGTAAAGACAAATTAAATCATGATATATCATTATCAATGAAGGAATTTCAATATGAAATCCATTACTAAAACTTTTACCCTTTCCTAGTATATATATAGAAAAGTTAATTATACCTAAGCCCTCGGTTATTAACCCTGGATAGGTACGGTCCTCGGACACCCCTTTAAGGGTATACTCAGACGCGAACGACCCCGACGCCAAAAAAAATTCTTGAAAAATCAGTTTTTGCAGTAACCTCCTTTTTTCTTTTGCCAAAAAAAACTTCAATGAATGCTTAAAACAACTGTAAAGATAAATACTACTCATCTGCAGAAAAACTATTTATTATAAATATTTTAAAAAATTAAGTAGAAAAAAAAGACCTGACATAAAAATTCATAAAAAAAAGTTTATACATATATACACAAATCCTTTTAGGAATTGATTCTTGAATGTTTAGGACACATCTTGATGTATTTTGGATGAAGTCAGACCCATTGAGGTGAAGATCTGAAATGAGAAAAAAAGGGTAACTTTTTTTGGCCAAAAAAAATTGTCCAAATTTCATGAATTTTTTTGGGTACCCAAATGAAATAGGAAGTGGCTAATTTTTTTAGGGAATAAACATATGTTATCCTAAAATAGAAATATGTAAAAAAATCTTCATTATTTTGTAAATTACATTTATATCAGGGGCCATATCTAAAGGTAATTTTTTGAGTACTTGGAAATTTCGTAAAAAAATACATATATTTAATATATAATATGATATTTATGCAGGTAAAAATATACCAAAATATCACAAATTCTATAGGGAACAAGAATATATATAGATAGGGCAGCTTACGCTTCGGATTTGTCCACAAAATGGCCGCCAACCACACTGACTCAGACTCCCTAATCTGCCACTTGAAATGTAGGAAGGGTATGTCAATTTCAAGGTGTTATTTACTAATCTAATTATTATTGGATATGCATAAATATTGTATGGTGGGTTGCTGGATAATTGTCGATTATTTTACGACTATAAAATTAAAATTCTGACCCAAAAAAATTTTTTTGAAGGGAAATAAAATCGAAAAAAAAAATGTAAAACAATATTTTAGCTAAAAAAATTTGATGATATTCAATCAAAAAAAAAAGTAAACAAAATTTTCCGACAAATAAACATCTAGAGGAATCATTACTCTGTGATAGTTCCTTAGTACGTAGTAATTTTGAAAGAATTGGGAAAAAACGAAAAAATGGCAATCACAGGAAAATCGAACACATACCTATATATACGCCATATCTGGCTAAAAAAAAGATAGGCATGGGTAGCCAGATCATCTAGAAACACTTTCCAACACTATAAAAATATAAGTTTTGCGACACTACTTGCCAATTCCTTACGGTAACATGACTAAGCAAAAAAATGCAAAACAAATAAAAAGGGGCACTCGTGGAAAAATGGCCATTCTAATATACGGCATTTCAGAAAAAAAAATTTCAGCCACGTGCTAGGCAAACCATCAAGGCATATTTTCCGACAAATAAACATATAAATGAAATATTACTCTGTGATAGTTCCTCAGTACGTAGTAATTTTGAAAGAAATGGGAAAAAACAAAAAAATGGCAATCACAGGAAAATCGAACACATACTTATATATACGCCATATCTGGCTAAAAAAAAAAATAGGCATGGGTAGCCAGATCATCTAGAAACACTTTCCAACACTATAAAAATATAAGTTTTGCGACACTACTTGCCAATTCCTTACGGTAACATGACTAAGCAAAAAAATGCAAAACAAATAAAAAGGGGCACTCGCGGAAAAATGCCCAACATTCTAATATACGGCATCTCAGATAAAAAAAAAAGACATGCACGTGTTAGCCCAACCATCAAGGCACACTTTCTAACACATAAACATGAAAAAAAAATCAATAATATACGGCAATTCCTTACTACGTAGTAAATTTTTACAAATATTGAAAAAAAAACAGAAATTGGCAACCGCAGTTAAATACCCAATATACCAATAACTACGTCGTATCTGACAAAAACAAAATCACGCATGGGTAGCCAGATCATCTAGACACACTTTCCAACATTAAAAAAGCAAAAGTTTTACGACACTATTTCGCAATATCTTACGGAAAAATGACCTGGCAAAAAAATTAAAAAAAATTAAAAAGGGACACTCGCGGTAAAATGCCCGACATTCTAATATACGACATCTCAGATAAAAAAAAAGACATGCACGTGTTAGCCCAACCATCAAGGCACACTTTCTAACACATAAACATGAAAAAAAAATTAATAATATACGGCAATTCCTTACTACGTAGTAATTTTTACAAATATTGAAAAAAAAACAGAAATTGGTAACCGCAGTTAAATACCCAATATACCAATAACTACGTCGTATCTGACAAAAACAAAGTCATGCATGGGTAGCCAGATCATCTAGACACACTTTCCAACACTAAACAAGCAAAAGTTTTACGACACTATTTGGCAATATCTTACGGAAAAATGACTTGGCAAAAAAATGAAAAAAAATGAAAAAGGGGCACTCGCGGTAAAATGGTCCTCGTGGTGATGAACGACATTTTAACTAAAAAAAAAAACATGCACATGGTAGCCAAACAATCCACCAAGACTTTCCACAACTGATAACCTATACAAGTTGCACCATTCTACGACAATTTCATAATACGTAATAACTTTGATAATTATGCAAACTACCTCAGAAGGGTAAACTCGGACGCGAACGACCCCGACGCGTCTCAGAAATCGGGGAAGGAGTACAGCTACAGCAATGCACATCTGGACACTACTAGAGCGTGTAGGGGAGACACCTCCTGCAGGTCGATCACCCACAAATTCAGTCACAGGGGTGAGTCACGTGAGAAAAACCTGTTTTTTTTTGACGCTCTGGGTCGCAAACGACCCACCGTACCTATCCAGGGTTAAATATGGAACTTCATAGATTAGATTATTTTCGTTATATTTTTTACATTTATGTCGAATTTTATTTATGAAAAAATATTCCGGTGTTCTAGTTCTATTTTTACAATATGAAATATATTCTTCCAAATTTAATAGTGTATTACTTTCAAATTTAAATTCACAGCCCTTTAAATCAAAATCTAAACAAAAATGTTGTAAATCATGATATTTTCTTTGAATCGAAATAGACCCGTATAAACAACGAGTAACAAAATGATGATCCCGTATAAATTCATGTATTTTATTTCTTAGGTTATTTATACCTAAACAATAAACACTTCCGCACATATTTTTATATATTCCAAAAAAATTTAACGGAATATATGTTTCATTGCATTTTTGTGTGTTTTTGTTTTGAATGATAATTCCGTTATACATTAAATCTGATGAAGTCATGGATTCATATAAAGAATTAGAATCATTAACTCTTGCTTTGCGTTCATTAATTTGAATATTTTGTTGTCGGCTTTGATTATTGTTATTACCATATTGCGAAATTAAAGTCTGGGTATACATGATAAAGGTAACAATGAAATAAAATTTTGGGGTTTACTCTATATATATATATATATATATATATATATATATATATATATATATATATATATATATATATATATATATATATATATATATATATATATATATATATATATATATATATATATATATATATATATATATATATATATATATATATATATATATATATATATATATATATATATATATATATATAATTAATTTTGAATTCATTCATTCATTTTATTTAGTTTTTTTAATATATATAAGGGATTTACGTGGCGTCCTTTGGTAATCAATGACTATATATGCACTAAAAAAGAATATACTCAGATTCATAACTAACTGTATACTATGTAAAATATAAAATACGATTTTATCTATATAGTTGTCATAAAAAGCAGCAAAAAAATGATTTATTGTTACAAAAATCAAATATATTGATAATATCATACACATTCGTATAAATGCATAAACAAATTCCATTTTTTAAATTTATAATTTATGATTCATATTTTTTCATATCTATAAATAACTATATATATTTATTTACTTAGTAATAGTTTATTTTGATTTAAAAGTATGAAATCTTTGTATTTTGGCGATAATGACGAAGAAAGTATATGTTTGATAAATGAAAATAACGCAATAATAAATGATGACGAGGAAAATAATCTTTGGTTCAAAACAAGACCAAAAAAAATACTAAATTATACTCAAAAGTCTTATTTTGAGTTTATTTTTATAAAAAAAAAATCAATGATTCATTTCAGGCCTCAAAAAACATTTATTATAATAATCTAAAGCGTAAAATATTTCCCCGTAAATCCTAATTTGATAATTATATTTCTTCGTTTCAAAGAGGATAAAATATATTTTTTTTAACACAATTTTGTGGTTATATATACACCAACAATACAAAAATTCAACAAAGTACGCTACTAGCTAACTTGCAATATAGAAATAAATAATCATGAGCGTTTCAACCCTTTCAGACAACGACGATGAGAGTAACAGCTATAAAGACAATAAAATCTATTATGACTGGCAAAATCACCCGTTAAATTATGATACACATAATTTTTAATTTACACAATCATTAAACAATCCAAATGTGTATGTGAGAAAATCTATTTATTTGGATGAACAATCAAAGGATCCAAATGTCAGCAAATCTCTTATTTTTGATTATTTAAAAGACATTTATGCAATGTTTAATAGAACCAATGAAATGAAAGCGGAAATGGTCTTTAAGCTTTTAGATAGACAATTATCTGATTATAATATAGTAGGAATAAATGTTCAAAGTTACAGGGCCGTATCACTCAATCGGGGGGGTGTTATCAAAATTTTTGATAATAATAATGATATTGAGGAAAATAAGGTTTATACTTTACGTATCCCCGTTCCTATCTATTCTGTACCATACAATAATATTAAACAACAAATTGAAAGATTTTTAAATGAATCGAATAACTTTTTATCGCATAACGAGCATTTAGAAGAAGTGTTTGATGTATTACCTACTGAATATCCAAAATCGGAAGAAATTAAATCCCTTGGGTGGGAAAGTTATAACGAGGATTGTTACTTTGAATTTGTTTATGATGAATTATTCGGTATATATTATAGAAAATGTTTAAATTTTTATAGCAATTTAAATCAATTTTTTTATTCTCAATATACGGAACGCCCAAAATTCATAATGAAATTGAATCGAGTTTTTGAAATGTTACAAAAATATAATCATCTTTATGTTTTACATAATGTGTTAATTGAACATAATATTATAAAAGTTAATTTCCCAAAAAATGAGGTTACACAATTGTCTTTTGATTATAAGATAAATAAAAATGTAATAACAGTATATGATATTACTAATGCAAATATAAAACTACAATATAACTATTACCCAGTGATTGTTTCTTGTAGATACCGAGATTTATTTGATTAAATATTTTTTATTAGAATTAAAAAATACAAACAATGAATATTCACCAATCATTTATAATTGTTTGTCTTATCCTTTCCATTATCTTCATTATAAACTATTTAGCTGAAATATTTATATTTCCAGTGGGAATAGGATTTATGGGACCAAAATATAATATAATTATTAAGGTCATCCAATTAATATTGGTATCACCCATTTTTATTGGTACAATTTATTATTTAATAAGAGATAGAAAAAATGTAGAAAATGATTTTTATCGTGATACTCTGATGAATAAAGAGCAATATTTCCATAATTTCAAAAATCCTACTTACGAAAACACAGAAAACGAAGACACAATTGAATATATATCTCATAATGATCGAGCGTTATTAAGATAATAATTGATTAATTATAGTATGAGAATACAACGAATATTTCTAATACAACTTTTCAATATTGGAGAGAAAAATAATTGAATAATAATTCATCACTTACATGTTATATACTGTAGTATTTCTCGTAATTATTGCTCTTATGTTCTATTTGGATTATCTTTTTAAAGTTAGAGGCAATACTAAAATTTTCGGAATAAAAAAATTAGATTTAATCATTTTTCTTTTTTTTAATATTCTTTTGTGTTGTATTTATTTGTTTGGTGTTTTAAGAGAAAACTTAAAAATAATGATTCTTATCCTCATATTCAATTGTTTTTAGTTGATATAATAGAATTATCTTTTTTTTTTTCTTTTTAATTCAACAATAGATGATGATGATAACGATAATTTAATTACATTTTATTTTACTTTCTATTAAATGTCATTATATTAATAAAATACATGTTTGGATGGATTTATTTCATTATAAGTTATAATATGGCATAAAAGCATTATTTAGTGTGTTATCTATATCCGCAGAATTTTCAAATGGACGAAGTATAAATTGTTGTTGGGGCGTTGGTGAAGGAACGAAGGATGATGATGTAGATGGAAGAGTTATATCTTCTATAACCATATAACCATTTTCGTCTACTTCATTTTTTGAAACAACGGGGAACCTTGTCATTTTTATTTCTCTTTCTTCTTCGTCTTTCTTCCCTCTAATTATTCTGGGTGGTTTTTGTTTTTGTTGTTGTTGTGGTGGTGGTGGTGACAGCGGCGGTGGCGATGGAAAAAATGAAGAAACGTGGGGGGAAAGGCAAGGGGATAGGGGGTTGGGGTTGGCATACACGAAGAAGAGGAACGCGATTTAAAGGAAAGGGTCTTACGATTATTGTCTGTTTGATTCATATCAACATAAAACACAGAAGAAGCTTTATCTGGGGAATGGGGATTATTATTATATTGAAATGATGAAAAATATTTGGGGGAACCAGAAACAGCAACGCGGGGGGTGATACAACAATCATTGTGGGTGGGGGAGGATGGAGTTGGTAATTGTTAGGTCTCCAATTGATTTATAATAGATGATTTGTTTTTTGTTTTTTTGTTTTTTCAATTTTTCTTTACTGACAAAAAATCTAGATTTTGGATGATTAACCAAAAATAAAATAATCGTAGTAAACATTAATACTGCTTGCACCATCAAACACAACAAACAGAGATAGAAAATATTTTTTATCCAGAAAGGATAGTCTGTAATATCATTGGTTTTGTTTTCTAAATAATTATAATTGTTGCGGTTCCAAACATTTTCATTGCATAATATTATTGGTATCAATTTTGTATTGCACGTTGATAATTCAAATGGGTCAATATTAAAAAAGATGATTTATTTTTTTCTTTTGTAATGATCAGATATTGGCTTTTAGAAAAATTTCCTTCTTTGTTTTTATATAGTTTGAATTGATGATCCTCCCCTTTAATTTTAATGGGGATTTGAACAAAAAAGAGAAGCACGGTATTATTAACCCTTCGAACAAATGTCTTTGAAAATGTATAATATAATAAAAATTGGTCTGGATTTGGAAATGCTACGGGGCCATAATGTTTCTTTAAGCTCTTTTTTCCACGTATATGAAGTAAAAATGTCCGTTCATCATAATGTTTACTTCATTGATGAGTTGGTATACATGAGTGATTGTTTGTTGAATAGAAAAATATAATACATTTGCATCTTTATATGTTGTTAAATTTGAACAAAGTAGGCCCAGAAAAACATTAATTTTGTCTATGTTATCAAGCACCAAAGACCCAAAATCTGAAAATGATTTAGAAAATAATATATGTCCAGGATAATTTGGAAATTCCACCCACCCACTTTCTTTGCTTGATTGTTTTATATAATCATATTTTTCATAATGATTGAAAATCAAAGTTTTATCATCGCCACCATCAAACCCGCGATTAACAACGTCTGTGCCATTAATAGTTATTATTAAATTATTCAAATGATTAATATGCTTTTCAATTTGGGAATATGTTATAAAGGAGTTGTTTAATTTACCTTGACATTTTTCTAGTTTATTTTTTACGTTATCGGTTAATCCGGCAACTAAGTTATTAATATTATTATTATTGTATGGTATTATTAGGAAGTAACCGTTATCATCGATAAAAGTTATATTTCCTAGATACTGAAAATGATTATAATTTTCTTCGATATATTTTAAATAATTGTAATCTTGCTGTTCACTGTCATCGTGACACGTATTCAATGCAATGTTATTTGATAATAATAACACGAATAGTATAAAGGCGTGGTCTAATATTCCCTTTCTTTCAGACATTTTTTATAATCATATATTAATGTTTAAATTTTTTAATTACCAAAATTTTCAAACTATCATTTTCAAAAAATTTATAAAAAATGATATTAATTTTCATTAGAAAAAAAAAAACTGCCACAATTGCCACCCAAAACTGTTATACTGTGCATGTATAAACCAATCAGTATGAAATGAAGTGCCAGCTTATCTATTTATATTATTCTGATATTGAATAACTAGCAAAAAAATATATACACAAAAATAAAATGTAGTTATCCACCCAATAATACTAAATAAGACATACACACCTTTTTTATATTCAAAAAAATTTCAATTTCTTTTATAAAGATAAGAAGACACTTTTATTACATGCAGTGGTTTTGATTTGTGATATAATTATATATGTCAATTTTTTTTGTTTTTAAATGCTTCATATGTAGTTGTAATTTTTTCAATTAATTGCTCTAATAACAGAAAATTTTCCTGTTTAGCCTTTTCATTGTTCATGAAATATAATTTCAACAATTCAAACAAAAAATGTAATAATATTGTGGTATAACAAAGTTCTGTTCCATTTTCATTATCATTTTTAATTTTTGAATCTGTGTTGGTGGTGAAATCAAAAAATTTGTTTATATTTTGAGCTTTTAAAATTATTTCCATGAAATTACAAGCATTAACTAAAAATAACAGTTTCGTATCGGCCGAAATATTTTGTTTAGGGTTTTTAAAAAAACCATCAAATTTATCAAAAATATAATCTTTATCCTTTTCCTCAAGAAAGTTAATATAATTATTGATTAGAAAAACCAGTTTTTCCTTTTGATTAACATTCAGAAAACATTCGCAAATAAAATTACATATCTTTATTAGTTGCTCGGGAGGATTAGAATTGTAGATGTGTTTGAAGTTTTTGTAATATTTTTCGCTTTCATTAGTCCAAAATCCTCCTTTTTTAAATGGATCAATCATATAACGCTCAATATCACATAAAACGTCTTTTGCTCGTTCATTTTCCTTTTAATTCATATTTTTTTAATTTAGAGTGGAAAACTACCAAGATGTTTTTGTATTAATAGTTATCAGCCCGCTTACTTATATAACATTTTATATATATCATATTGAAACATATATATATATATATATATATATATATATATATATATATATATATATATATATATATATATATATATATATATATATATATATATATATATATACGGCAATAAATAGCTAAATTCAAAGATTTGTGGTTATCACGATAATTTATTTAAACCCCCAAAAATACGATACAAATATTTATATAAAACAAAAATAATTGATATACAATAAATATAGGAAACATAAAAATGTCAAAAAATAGGACGAAGAATGATAAAAAGAAAGGTTGTTATACTACACATAAATTAAAAGTTTGACATGTTCAATTCTATCATTTTCCCGGTAATACTATTACATTTGACACAAGTTGCTCTTTTCATAAAATCAATTATTAGTTCTTTGTCCATTTCAGGTTGATTAGAGTACGTTGATATAAAATTTTTAAAGTGTTTACACTTTACACAGTTAAAAGTATAATACACGCGATATCTTATTTCATCTACGAATATTGACCGATAAACATCAACAAATAAAATAGATTTACTATCAAAATTTACAGCTGTGACATTGCAGGATTGGAAACCCAAATCAACAAAACTTAGTATATCATTATTTTTTACTAAATCAAATAAATGTTTATTGTGCGGTTTTCTGTCACGATTTAAAAACCTTTCAAAACTAAGATCGGCCGCAATATAAATGGTGGCCAAAGAATTAAGAACCTTTTCAAAATCTTTACATTTTTCTGTGGCTTCATTTTTTTGGGTAACAGGAAAGTCCGCTTGCTTGATATTCTTGCTCATTTTTTTTGTATTCTGGGTGCAATGACAGAATACTACTACTACTAGTACGCAGTATATATATTTGAGTGTTGGTAATTTTTATTTCTTCTCCAAAATATTTTATAAACTAATAGAAAAATCTGATAATGTAATTGTTTATACTGGATATTTTTGTACAAAAACGTGGAATGTTGTATGTAAAGATTGTATGCATTATACAATCGAACCAAGCTGGGTTAGTAGTAGTAGCAGGCACAAATTCACAGATTATTTTCACATGAGAAATGTTGAATCTTTACATATATTTATATTTAAGCATTTTGGCCCAGAAGAAGAAAAAAATTGAATAGATTTGTGTATATGATTAATAATTATTGTAAATACTGTTTACATCCCTATTTTCATTTTACTACAGTATCGTCTCGTTTTCGCTTGGGTACATTGAAGAAATTTTGTAGTTATTATTCTTGGTTCAGATATAAACATTAATTTGAAAAATTTCTATTCAAACTTGGTTGATACTATAGTAACCAATAATTTAACTCATAAAGAGAATGAATAAAAATAATTATAAATGATCTTATTCTAGATACATAATTTTTTTTGTATATATAATTTATGAAGAAAGGCTTTATTTTCCATTGTTGTTGTTGATGAACTTAGTAGTATTTAGAATAAATTGATAATGGAAGATGAAAAATTTCCTACATATTGGCCATTAAATTTTAATGGTGAACACAAAGTAAACATTTCATGTGATTGTGGATTTTGCGTGTGCTATATCAAGATGACAATATATTGAAAATAAAATTAAGGCCTTGTGCAGTTTGGCTTGGTTTGATATTTGATAAATTGTATTTAGATCCCAGGTCTTGGAAAAACTTTATCGATAATCAGATTATTACTTTTAATTTTGAGCCCGATTCTGTATCTCTTCCATATGCAATATTATTTACAGTTGATGCTGATATTCGATGGAAAGTTTATTCAAAAGCACTACAACTAAAAAATGATAATAACAATAATGACAAAATCAGCGCTATTCCAAAATTAACATATTATGACTTTATGAAAAAATTTTATAAAATAAAAAAAAGTCTGATAATGTAATTATTTGTTCTGGGTGTGTTTGTGAAAAAACGGGAAAAGTTATTTGTAAAGAATGTATACGTTATGTATCTGATCCAGGCTGGGCGACTAGGCCCGATCGATACCAGGATTATTTTTACGTAACTACAATTGATGATTTCTTCGAGTCACTTCTTGAAAATGTATATTTGAAAGAATTTAAAGGCTATTTTTGTTCTATTTGCTTGCGTCCGTGTTTTTATTGTACATCAATATCAGTAAATTCAACAATGTATAATAATATTCAACCTGTGCGTTCTTTTAATTTTGGTAACTACCCCCTTGAAAGATTAATTTTAGAAATAATAGAAAACAATTGCATTTATGATATTATAGAAAATAAATGCTGATTCGTATTAAATAAAGACATGCTTCAAAATAAAAAAAAATGTTTTCATTCATATTTTTTTTGTTATTCCTATATAGATAACTTTTTTTTTTGAGAACGTTATTTCCGTGTGTTGGGTTAGATTTAATAAAACTGAATATATATATATATATATATATATATATATATATATATATATATATATATATATATATATATATATATATATATATATATATATATATATATATATATATATATATATATATATATATATATATACATATATATATTTAGTGGTTAATATTATGATTTCAATGTTTTCATTATTGTGATAGTAGTTCGTAATCTTGAGTGTTTTTTTATTCATTTTATTTTGTTTAATCATCACAATACCCCACCATGTAAAAGGAAACACACTTAATTGGCAATTGTTTAATAAAAATAAAGTAATTGTATTTATATTTAGTTGTTTTATTTATATCATTATACTTATGATAACCACACAAATAGAATTATTCTAATTTACAACTTTTACAACAATGACGAATTTCTATCAATTCATCAGAAATTTTTGAAATTGAAGGGGCCTGTTCTAAATAATATTCACTTTCGTTTGTCCTCTTACATTTAAACCAAATTAGTTCTTTTGTACGTTTATTTTTTTTTCTTTGAGTATTAAATATTTTATCGGAGTGTTCGTTTTATCATTCATTGTTATTGTTTTATTCAAAATTGGTATATACGGCGCCAGGTTTTTTAAAATTTCATTGTTATTCATAAATATAATCACTATCAGCTTATATTGATCGTAATCAAAATTTATTTGTATATATGTATATATATATATCATTTTTTTATTAATTTTAATGAACCAAATTTATATAAAATTTAATAAACAAATGTTTTTTTATCAAGAAATAGTTTTAAGCATTTTCAATTAAATATGCGTGTATGTACAATATCATCTTTTTCAAAAGCCAAATTGATTAATAATATATTTAAAAAATGGATACGCTTATTAATATTTGTGGATTACCTGAGGTTATTTTGTTTATATCCCCTTTAATACTTTCCATTATAATTAGGGGCTCTAGTATCTATAAAGTTTTATTCTTCTTATTGTTGTTGTATATTATCTTAGGAATTATATTATTTATTAATACATATAAAATTTTCTTCTCGAGATTAGACTTTAGTAAGAAGGGCGATCATATTTCCGGACAATCAATGTACGCTTGGTATTTTGTTAATAAATTACAAGAAGAAAAAAATAGTATATTCGACTTTGAACTAAAATCTATTACAATATCATATCCCCCCTATTTGAATCACGCAACATTTTTTAAGGAAGACTTAAAACAAATGATCGATGAAACTTTCAATAAGGAATTTCACGAAACAAACGTATCCGAGGATCCAGTTGATCAAAAAGATGAACTTTTACAGGCCGATAAATTTGATGAAAAAATTCCAACCACCGAGGGCAATTTAGTACAAGAAAACAGAGATGTTGAAATAATAGATAATTAATAACTTGCTCATTAATTTTAATTTTTGTAGGATATTTACCAAAAGAAGCTGACATATTAGTGTAAAAACATAACTATATTCATATGTTGTATAATAATTATTATTATTATTATTATTATCAAATACGTAAAAATTTTCATCATTTTTAATAATATAAGGTTAAAATATATTTTTTATATTCATTTGACTATTCAGTTTTTTTCATATATATTGTTGGTTCCAATGAAGAAATGGGGTGATTATTATTTATAGTCCATATAATATTTTCGTTATTGTCTCTATTTGGACACGACAATGATTCATTTATAGAGAAAATGTTATATGAATTTTCAATTTTGAAATTTATTTTTTTTACTACATTAAATGATAGTTTTTCTGTATATTGTTTTTTTTTTATTTTTACAAGGCATAAGAGACGCCTCATCCTCTGTCCCTTCTTCACACACGCATCCTCCATAGACAGACAGTGCAAGTGACAAACGACCAGAACCACCAAAACATCGAATTGGCGATAATATATCTAAAAAATTAATCCACTTATTAATATTTGTGGATTACCTGAGGTTATTTTGTTTATATCTCCTTTAATACTTTCCATTATAATTAGGGGCTCTAAACCCTATAAAGTTTTATTCTTCTTGTTGTTGTTTTATATTATTTTAGGAGTTATATTATTTATTCATACACATGATATTTTATTCGCGAGATTAAACTTTAGTAAGAAAGGTGGTCATATTTCCGGACAATCGATGTACGCTTGGTATTTTTTTAATAGATTACAAAGAGAAAGAATTAGTATATTCGACTCTGAACTAGAATCTATTAAAACGTCATATTTGAATCACGCAACATTTTCTAAGGAAGACATAAAAGAAATAATTGATATCTTTTTAATATAAGGCTGAAATATATCATAGACTTAACAAGTAATATTTTTTATATTCATTTGACTATTCAGTTTTTACATATATATTGTTGGTTCTAATGAAGAAATGAGGTGATTATTATTTATAGTCCATATAATATTTTCGTTATTGTCTCTATTTGGACACGACAATGATTCATTTATAGAGAAAATGTTATATGAATTTTCAATTTTGAAATTTATTTTTTTTACTACAATAAATGATAGTTTTTCTGTATATTGTTTTTTTTTTTTTTTACAAGACATAAGAGACGTCTCCTCTTCTGTCCCTCCTTCACAGGCGCATCCTCCACAGACAGTGCAAGTGACAAATGACCAGAACTACCAAAACATCGAATTGACGATAATATATCTAAAAATGAATCTACTTATTAATATTTGTGGATTACCTGAGGTTATTTTGTTTATATCTCCTTTAATACTTTCCATTATAATTGGGGGCTCTAAACCCTATAAAGTTTTATTCTTCTTGTTGTTGTTTTATATTATCTTAGGAGTTATATTATTTATTCATACACATGAAATTTTTTTCGCGAGATTAGACTTTAATAAGAAAGGTAGTCGATGTCCTAGACAGTCGATGCATGTTTTTTCTATTGTTAATAGATTACAAAAAGAAAGAATTAGTATATACAACTCTGAACTAGAATCTATTAAAATGTCATATTTGAATCATGCAACATTTTCTAAGGAAGACATAAAACAAATAATTAATATTTTTTTAATATAAGGCTGAAATATATTATAGAGTGAACAAGTAATATTTAGAAAATTGTTTCGTGTTTGGGTCAGATGGACTATTTTTTGAAATATTAAGTTCAAGATTCAAATTACAATCTAGATAACATGAATTGATATCAATCCATGGTTTTGATTAAGCATTTTCAATTAGATATGCGTGCATGTACAATATTATCTTTTTCAAAATCCATATTAATTATTCTTTTTCCCTATATCCTCTGCGTAAACATAAAAAAATAACCTGACAATATAAAGAATATGATAATATATCTAAAAAAATGGATACACTTATTAATATTTGTGGATTACCTGAGGTTATTCTGTTTATATCTCCTTTAATACTTTCCATTATAATTGGAGGCCCTAGTATCTATAAAGTTTTATTCTTCTTGTTGTTGTTGTATATTATCTTAGGAGTTATATTATTTATTAATACATATAAAATTTTCTTCTCGAGATTAGACTTTAGAAAGAAAGGTTGTTGTCCATTTTCTGGACAATCAATGCACGTTTTGTCTTTTGTTAATACATTACAAGAAGAAAAAAATAGTATATTCGACTCTGAGCTAGAATCTATTACAATATCATATCACCCCATTTGAATCACGCAACATTTTCTAAGGAAGACATAAAACAAATTATTGATAAATTTTCAATTTTTGTAGGATATTTACCAAAAGAAGCTGACATATTATTGTAAAAACATAACTATATTTATATGTTGTATTATTATTATTAAACATATAAAAATTTTCATCATTTAATATAAAATAATTTTGTCTAATAATATAAGGTTGAAATATATCATAGACCGAACAAGTAATATTTTTTATATTCATTCGACTATTCAGTTTTTTCATATATATTGTTGGTTCCAATGAAGAAATGAGGTGATTATTATTTATAGTCCATATAATATTTTCGTTATTGTCTCTATTTGGACACGACAATGATTTATTTATAGAGGAAATGTTATATGAATTTTCAATTTTGAAATTTATTTTTTTAACTACATTAAATGAAAGTTTTTCTGTATATTGTTTTTTTTTAATTTTTACAAGGCAAGTAATTTCACCATCATTTATAATTGGGTCACTTGATAAATTTGTCACCATACATTTATTTACCCCAATTCTTTTAAATTGATTCTTAGAAAATTGTTTCATGTTTGGGTCAGATAGATTATTTTTTGAAATATTAAGTTCAATATTCAAATTACAATCAAGATAACATGAATTGATATCAATACATACTCCACAGATAGTAAAAAATGGTATATTTTCTGGTAAGTTTGAGATATGATTGGAACTTTTTTTAGTAATTGGATTTCTTGACATCCAAGAGGGGTTATGAATATGATTGAAGATTGATATAAATGGAGGTATTTTTATAGTACTCATCGGTGCCCATCTCCAAAAGTTCATTAAACAGTATATTGGATGAACCATCGCCAAAGAAAAAAACATTTTCATGATCACAATTGTTTTCTGTAGAAGAGATGGTTATGTTTTATTAGAGTAATGATCTTCTTCGGCTTATATAAGATATTACCTAAGTAAAAAAATGAATGGTGTTTTTGTTGATAACAACGATGTAAGCAGTATTAGTAGCACCAGCACCGATAGTTATGGAGAATTTATGAATGATTATGATTATTATTATGATTATTATTATGACAATAATAACACAAACAAAATAAAAAAAGAACCAAAAGAGAAAAATGAAATAGATTTTGTCGACAAATCTTTATTTTTATCAACGCCTAAACAAAAAAATGAGATTACCAAAGATTATCATAGTAAGTCACACGAAACACTGACGAAATTTTCATCGCCACATAATAGTTTTTGGTGGGACCAAGATGACATACCTATATCACCAAATATAAAATATAATCATGACGATAATTATTTTCCTTCTGTGAATATTAATAATTGGGCACCACACAAAAAAGAAATTCTAAATGTAATAGACATATATAATGCAAATTCTATTATCTATAATGCAAACATTATAAGTTTTAAGAGAATTTGTGAAATGTTTGATGAATATAAATCAAATTCTATAGAGAACTTAAAAGCATTTTATATGGACATAATATTTACCATTATTGAAATGCTTGAACTATTAACGAGAATACAACCTAATCGTCATTATAATTTTCCGAAAATCTTTGCTACTACAATCTCAAAATCAATTCAAAAAAATTTTAATATTCGTAAACATAAAGACATTATTCAGTTAAAAGCATTACGCTCGTATATCTCAGACGCTGAAAATTATTTGACATATCAAGGCCAGATTTTATTAGATTGCCTATATAAAATAATTTTTATTTCCAGCTGTTTAAATTTTCACGAAAGTGAAATTAAACAATGGTCTATGCCTTCACGACTCAGCAAACATACCGACAAACAAATAAGAGAATATAGTAATTTTGTTGATATAATCATTTCAAACTTTAAAAACATGGATGTTATATATCAAGTTATGAAAGTTGCACAATAAATTTCACCCACAAAACTTTTTTGTGATGATATCATTAACTGTGCTCCTATATTTCTTAATGTTAAAAAATATACATCCTTAAATGGATCCTGTTATAATGATATGCGAAGAAAATGAAAATGAAAATTATGGAAAAGCAATTCAATATTATTCAATGTTTTTCCATCGTATTTTGTCATACATTATCAACCAGAAAAAATACGAAGGTATCAATGAAATATTAAAACATCAGTTGAATAATGAAAGTAATTTTCATTCGGCTATTATTCACTTATTATATTATATGTGGCCGTCTAAATGGCAAAGGGGTGGTAATGTTCAATATATTAGTACCAGAGAATTTAAAGACGTGATTTACAAATCACAAAAAGTAGAGGATCTTTTAGATTGTTTAAAAAAAGACTCAAAGGCTAGTTCTTATTTATTTCTTCCGCCTAATTTTGACCATTTTCTTTCGCAAGCTTTATATGTTATGGAAAATGAACTTCAAAAAGCATTAAATAACACTAATACGTTGATTGGAAAAGATACTTTACATAAATGGTCATCTCTATTTTCTTCAATTTCAAATGGTTATATGAGCACAAATTTACATACCAACGTAGGAAATTTATTATGGATGCAAGAATTAAGAGTTATTGCCTTAATATATAAATATTTTTATTTGTCTTACGAAAAAAAGGAAGAAAATTGGAATTGGCATGAAACTCAAATACAAAAGAAAATGTTAGACCTACATCTTACTTACAAAAATAAATATGAAATTTTACAGAATGATTTAGTTAAAAAATTAAACCAATCACACGATGCTTGTGAACGTGCTTATAATTTATTACTAAGCGAATTTGATTTATCTAAACAAAGGGAACAAAAAAATAGACTTCTTCACGAAAAGGAGGTCCTAGTGTATAATGAGCACATGATGAATATGTGTAAAAATACACTCGAAAATAATAATAAATATTGGAAAAATGTATTAAGCATTAGAAATGATACACAAAATATGGAAACAGAGGAGACATTATACCCAGATTTAGAAAATACTGAAGATTATAATGATAAAAACAAAAACAGTGACACAATTATTTTATCATTTACAAATTTGCTGTCTGATAAAGAAAATAAAATATATTTATTAGAAGAAGAACTAAAAAACTCTAAGACTGAAATAGCAAAACTTTATGAAAAAGAAAAAGAAAATCTAAAAAATGATTTAGATAAGAAAAATAAAATAAAGGAACTTTCCAAAGAGTTAAATCATTGCAAAGCGCAAAAAGACACCCCAATACATGAAAGTATAAATAAAGATACAATTTCAAATTACGAAAAACATAAAAAATATAGAGAAAGATATAATTTTGTTTAAACAAGTAAATCAAGAACAAAAAAGTTTAATTAGCGACTTAGAATATAAATTAGAAAAGTGTGAACGAGACAAGAAAAGCGATAAGCGAGATAATGAAAGTATTATAAAAAGAATAAAAAAAGAGAGAGATGATTATTTATATTCAAATGAACAGTATCAAAAAGAAAATGAAAACATCATACGTGAAACAAATGACGATATGAAAAAAATGAAAAAGGAGTGCACTAAACATTTAAAACAATAAAAAATTCAAGAAGAAGAAATTGAACAATTAAACTCAACAATTTCAAAACAAAACATCAAACTTGAAAAGGCTATAGAGGAAAAAAATAATATAATTCTTAAGCATAAAAAAGAAAAAGACTTGTTGTTTCAGGAACATGAAAATGCTTTAGCATTAACAAATAATCATATTGAAATATTAGTTACGAGTTTTGATAACTCTTCAAAAAAAGAAAACCGGGTTGCTAAAATAACAAGTAAAGATACTTCAGGGCTGAAAAATCAAATTGACGAAAACAACAAAGCACTTTCACTATTGATAAAGAACCAAGAAAAACAACAACAACAACAACTCATCCCACCATCCTCAATGCTAAAAGAAATAATCCAACCATCACCCCTTTTACCTACAACTAGTAGTAATAATGATAATTTACAACCAAGTGAGTTGCCCCATGATTATTATGATGTCTCTACTAAATCGAGATTAGAACAACTGGGTGTAAACACCACACCTTTATATAATAATCCTAATAATGATAATAAGACAATAACCAAACACGAAGCAAACAAAGCTATGCAGGTGATGGAAGACGAACATTCACCTCCCCTCTAAACCAACCCCCCAAATAAAGATGATGATAATTTACAATTAATGGAACATCAGCAAGTGTCATTATTACCTGAAAATAAAATAATCCAACCATCATCTGACGAACATTCACCTCCCCTCCAAATCAACCCCCAAATAAAGATGATGATAATTTACAATTAATGGAACATCAACAAGTGTCATTATTACCTGAAAATAAAATAATCCAACCATCATCCTCCTTGTTTACATTTGGTAGTAATAACCAACCATTACCACCATCATCATCATCTTCTTCCTTGTTTACATTTGGTAGTAATAATAACAATAATCCTTATTACATTCCTACTGAATCAAGATTAGATCAATTAAGGGCAAATAAACCACAATTATATGATGATGATAATAGTAATAATAATAATAATAATGATGATAACGAGACACTAATGGAAGTAGACCAAGAAGAATCTCTGTCAACTCCAATAATAACTTCACAATTACCACTACCACTACCACCACCACAACAACAACAACAACTTATATCTTTACCACCACCACCACTACCACTACCACAACCACCACCACTCCAATCATCATCAACAACAACAACAACAACAATACAATTTATAACAAACTTACCACCATATAATAACATTGTCAACGATAATAATGATCAACAAAATACTACTACTCTGGCAATTTCAAACCACAAAGAAAATAATAGTAATTTGCCATCATCATCATCGTTGGTATTACTACCACCACCACCACCACTACCACCACTACCACCAACTTATAGTCCTCCAATGCTAACTTATATTGATACTAATGACAGCACCAATAGCAATAATAATATTGTTTTTAAGAAGGACGAGAAAATTAAACTAATACCTATAGAGAATTTAAAATCTGAAAATAACAGCAATGTCATTGATAATAATGATCAACAAAATACTACTACTCTGGCAATTTCAAACCACGAAGAAAATAATAGTAATTTGCCATCATCATTATCATCGTCGTGGGTATTACCACCACTACTACCACTACCACTACCACTACCACCCTTAACACCAACTTATAGTCCTCCAATGCTAATTTATAATGATACTAATGACGGCACCAATAGCAATAATGGTGTTGTTTCTAAAAGGGACGATAGTTTAAAAACTGAAAATATCAACACACCCCTACAAAAAGTACAAGATGGAATAGAAAAAGAAGTAGCGGCACAAAATAACCAGGACCACCAATTGGATTCTAAAATAAAGGTAATAAAGAAAGAAGATACATTATTGGACGACGAGAACGCGGTAGACATAAAAAAAGAAAGAAAAATTAAAAGTGCAAGTGATGGTGTCAGTAAAAAAATGAAAAAGGGGAATATCAAAAAGGGGGATACATAAATAAAAAAGAACATAAAAATCACGACCCCGAAAAAAATACACCCAAAGAAGAAAACTAATATTATAATTGAAAAGGAAAATAAACAACAAAAAGAAACAAAAACAACACAATTGGTAGATATGGAAAATGATAAAATCCAATTTTATACTATGGACGACCTCAAAATGGAAATAACCGAAAAAGAAGAAGTATTATTAGATGATGATCATGGTGGTGGGCTTGATAGAAGCGGAAGGGCTAATAAAAGGAAAATAGAAAAAACCAAAGACAAAAAAGAAGAAATTCCAATAAAAATACCTAAGATTGAAAATCAACAAAAAGATCAACAAGAAAACCAATTTAAATTAGAAAAGGCAAATGCGTCTTTCGAAGGAAAAAATGATAGAACCAACATTGCCCTACTCGAAGAAAAGGAAAACTATAATAATAACGATGATGATGATGATGAAGAAGAACTCTGATAAAAAACCGATAAAATTACAATATGTAGAAACATAATTAAGTGATATCATCATCAATATTAAGATTATTTCTAATATAGGTTTTTTGATTCAATTTATCATTATAATTATAATATTTTGAATATACACTAGCTATTTCTAATAGTATTAGTCCAATTAACACTATAATTTCGATAAATAACATTTGTTGGTCACTTATGTAAATATTAAATTTTTTTTCAAAATCTTTAATATAGATATAACCAATAACACCAATGATAAGAATATCATTGTCACGAATAATGCATCAGATAGGACCATTTTGGATACAGTTCTCATTTTTTATATTTTATATTAAACTTTACAAACTTTAAATTGCATATATATATATATATATATATATATATATATATATATATATATATATATATATATATATATATATATATAGTATATCATTTTCACTAGTTAGATAATGGGAGTTCCGTTTCTTACAAATAAAGTTCAAGATAATAATGCTCGGCTACCTTTACTAACAAAATACAAAAATAATAATGATAATCATTATCAATCGCAACATCTCAATGATATATATGATAATATCGGAAATGGGGGGAAACTAAATAGTATTGGTGTTGATGGAGCCATATTTTTACATGCACACGTTAAAAGACCAGATAAAAATGCGTTGTTAGATGATGATAAAATTGATATAAAAAAATGTAATGCAACTGGTGTAGTTAATAGCATCATATATTATATAAAACAGATTTCCTCATTTTATGAATCTTTTAGGAAAGAAGAAATCATTAACGATACTGTTTATTGTTTTCTTGCCGTGGATGGATCATCTCCAATCATCAAAAACAGAAAAAAAAAGAGAAAAAATGGATGATTATAGTTTGTTAACTTTATCAGAAAAGAATGAACTCCATGAATATATTTTCATTTATTAAAAGAAAAACTTATTTCCTTATCGTATCCCTATAATTTTTCATTAGAAAGTAACTATCATATTGAATATTCTAAAAGAGGAGAAGGGGAAGTGGAGCTAATCAAATTTACTCAGAAATTCTGTGGGAATGAAACAAATGTTATACTTTCATCTGACTCGGATGTAATGGCCATGCTCGTTTTAAGACAAATAAAAAATGTAGCTATAGTAACCCCCACATTAAGTAAAAGTAAAAACAGTGACACATAAAGTGGGCCTTTTATATTAAATCTATATAGTTTATTATGTGGCCTTAAATTTAATATTGATCAAATGATATTATACGTTATATTACATTTTATGATACACCCATCAGAGAGCAAAAAAAAAAATAATACACGAATTAACTGCTAAATTCCATGCAGAAAACAACGACTTTTCTTCCATGATTAGATCTATTGGAAATTGTTGTGTCAGATTTTCTAAACAAAATACAGATACCAATAATACAGTATCGCAATGGGCTACTCCCCTGAAAAAATTATTATTGATTGAAAGTATATGTTCTATATTATATTATGCGTCAATGGGCAAATCAAGTATTTTTTTAACAAAATTTTCGCCGTTATTATATACAAAATTCAATATAAAAGAGTTGAAAACTTTAGTAGCTGCTATTGATTTTTATGAGACTTAAAATTAATCATGTTATCAAAGTTGAAATTTATTTAGAAATTACATCTTTTCCGTCTATAATAGTAGTAACTGGAGGGAAATATGGATGTCCAAATAATACTGAGGGGGTGTAATTAATAAATTGTTGTAAAAATTTTATATCATGTCCATAACAATAATCATTTTCCTCGGCGAAACATTTCAAGTGTAACATGGCATGAAATATAACTATAGTTATATTTAATACAGTAGGTCCTATTTTATATAAAGTATCATTTAATGCATTTAAACACGAAATTTTTACTGTAGTATTGAATAGGGGTCTCTCGGCACCCAAAACAACAAAACGGTGATCAGTATTAATCAATTTATTTTTTTCTGATAAATGGATATAAATTGCTTTATTTTCAATTTGATCTACGATGCTATTTGATGTAGATAATCCTGGAAACAAAGATTTATTTTTCAGTTGTATGTCAATGTTATTATTATGATTATTATTATTATTAGTAGTAGTAGTAGTAGTCGTCGAACAGTTACAAATTCCTATAATTTCATCTGGAAAATAATATATATAAATTGCATCTTTGTTTATAAATGCGGAGATGTGTTCTTTGTTTTTGGCATCCTTTAATTCCCACGTATTTGGGTATCTATTCCACGACAATATATTACGTTCTTTGTCTGTAAAATCATGTAAATTAAACAAAGATTTTATTGTAATATCATATTTAGAAAAGTAATTTTCAAAAATAAATTTATTGATATTTCTAAAAAAAATCTTCAAATTTCAGTTCTTTACTTATATTACTAGATGCCATATATGAAAAATATTCAATCCAATTATTATAAATGGCAGTTACATAATCGTGACATTTTTTTGAATCTGAATATATTAACGAAGCAACTGGTGTAGCTTTTATACTATTCATGGGACCTAATACTCTGAATAATTTATCCATTTCCATTTCAAGAATATCAATTCGAACTCTTAGGTTCTCCGCTTCATTATTAGATATCATTTTCTTTTCTTCGTTTGTTGATCCCACTAAAAGGGTATCAGATATATATCTTTGTGGGTTTATATTTTTTTCGTTTGAAATAATAATTTCGTTTTTGATTGAAGAATATCTTTTTCTTTTTTTTGGTTTTCTCTTTGGGTCATTTTTTAAATTATTTAATAAAAAAATATTGTCGTTTTTAAATTTTATATAAATATATGTGTATATCATGCACACACACATATATACCTTGTTATATATTCTTTTTCAAATCCTAAAAGCAAATATTTTTAGATAAGTCACACATTCTAAAAAAAACATGACGACTAAATCAAAATTAAATTTTGTAAATGATAATAGTAGTAATAGTAGTAGTAGTAGTAGTAGTATTAATGGTGATAATTATATTAACGTTGAATACCAAAATAGAAATTTAAAACACAACACTAAATATCTCAAAGATGATGATAAAATAGGAGAGGAAAACGACAACAACGACAACAACAATAATAATAGTAATAATAATAATAATAATAATAATAATAATAATAATAATAATAATTGTTTTAGAAAATTAAAATGTGATTATAGACAACATATAAAATATAATATAAATGAACTGAAAAACTTACATTTTCACATACAAGAACTGAAAATCAAGATTACTAATCTAATTGAAAAAATGGATAATATTTGTTCATCTGAAAATAATATTAATAATAATAATGATAATACAATTGATATTTTTTATAATAATCCTTTATTTTTATATAATACACCATCACCATCCTTTTTATCTACCTCATCCTTTTCTTCTTATATCATGCCCATAAATGAAAATTGCGACCCAAAACAAATACATCAAAGCTTAATTTATGGCTATTCAGATTATTATAAATTTATCATTGGTAAACGCGGAAAAAAAATTAATAATTTAGGAAAAAAATATAATGTTAGTATTGATATACCCGATAAATATTCACCAGAAAATCAAATCATTATAATGGGTCTCTGTAAACTCAACGTACTAAATACCCACATAAAAATTTTGAATACTATTGCATACGCCCTGAATTTTTCTAATTAATAATAAAACCTTTTATGTGGGTATATAGTTAATATACTGTACACATTATACAAATAATTGTCTATTTTAAAAAATTCACTCTAACTTTCCATTAGATATACTTGTATGAATTTTTTCATATAAATTTTCTTATTCTGATATAGATATCGCCCGCTTAATTTTACTAGGTTGAATAATGGTATGATAATGTTTTATACAAATAGGACAAGGAATCAAAAGTGGAATTATGTGAATAAATGCATATAAATGCTCTGGGAAACAATTAGTTTTAGAATTTTTATTGTTTGCAGCATTTATTGAAAAGGCATGAAAAATATTCCAATATATTGGTCCCCAACTTGCCGGTCCATATAATTCAGGGGGCAACTTTGAATAGTTAGAAAAAACCGTTTGATTAACATAGTGAATTGAATGTTGAGGAATTAATGAAATCTCTTTTATTGTATCATGGCATCCTGTGTTATATAAAGTTTTGGATAATTCTTTGAGTGTGTTCACTTTATTGAATTCGAGATTTTTTGTGAATAAAATTTGTTGGTAATTATGTTGACTACTTTAATTTTCTAGATACCATTCCAAGAAAAGGTGTTCAATTCCTTTTTTTTTATTTTCTATATCCTGGGTATTGTTGTTGTTATTATTATTCTTCTTAGTCAAGAAAACAATTTCCCATAACTGTTTTTCAATTTGTTGGGGACTCTTAACCTGAACTTTATAGCTTTCGTTGTTAATTATTGTGTTTACTAAAACCTCTAACATTTCAAAAAATCTTTTAATTTGATTTTTAATTTCTAATAATAATAATAGGTTATCATTGTTTTCATGTGAGTACCATCTTAAAATAGAAAATATAGAATTGGTAAAAAATTCGGGGAAACATAAAATGGCTGGGTATTCTTTAGAAGATTTTAATTTATAGAACATTTTCCAATTAAATAATAACTAAATTTCACCTTGTGATGATATGAAATCAATAGGAAAATTAATTGTTTTGGGGTCCATCTTTTTTTATTATGAAAATTATTTATACTAAAATAGTATCGCTGTTTACTGCATCTACAATGGTTTGTTTTATTTCATTATCAGTATTTATTTTTACAATAGTATTGATAAATGCCTCTCGAAATTTAGAAATAAACATCGTCTTCGTAGTTTGATTAATATATATATAGACAAATAAACGCGGGTCTAGTCTCGCATACATGACAACTTCCCCCTTTCCGCCTTTCTTCAAGTAATATAGTCTATCAATGTTTCCTACATCAAATTTAAATTGAGTTAGATCATCACCTTCAATAGGATTATATATGTAATCAAACTCAACATTGAAATCAATACCCTTTATAGCATTTTCAAATTCATCTGGATAGGCAATGTGATTGCAGTTACTTCTATATCTATGGTGGATTGCTCTAGGATATGGCTTTAGCGTCATTACCCCAGTGTTATCTAATTTTAGGTTATTATAAACAGTTTGCCTCAGCTCATTTTCGATGTAAATAACTTGAAGCAATAAATTAGGGTCTCTTGCCCAAAAAATATACCCTTCGTTTTCAAGTCCATCATTCCACGTAGCTCCGTGCATATAGAAATACAATACCAACTTCTTATTTTTTAAATCATTCATTCTTCCAACCACTACACACTCATTTACATTTTCATAAAATGGTGATTCTTTGTGGTGTAAATAATATAGTCGATCAGTGGCATATACATTTATATATTTTAAATCAAAAGGGACATCTTCTTTATCGACATCTAAATAATAATGAGAAAATAGATATTGTTGGTGTATCCAGAACGGGAAACTACATTTTAAAAGATCTATTGGGGTATTTTTTCCTTCTTGGTAACTTTTGAAATTATTCATTTTTTAATATATAAAATTTTATATTAATAAATTATGAAAACCCTTCTCTGTTTATTAGTCAACTTCTTCAATGGTTGGGTGGAATTGATTATTATGTAAATTTGATTCATTTCCCCCAAGTATATGTTCATAATCCTTTTTTATTTCTTTTAATTTATTTTCATAATCTTTTTGTTTAGCAGAGGGGGTTTCATCAATCCACTTGAGAGTACTTTCTAATTTTGATTTAAATATATATATATATTACTACTGTTATTATTTATAATATTATTTTGTATTTCTAAGCAATATGATTCTAATTTACATTTAGCTTCTATATCTTTTCTTAATTCCCGGTCTTGAGCAGCATACATTTCAGCTTCTTTGATCATTCGATCTACCTCTTCTTTGTTTAATCTTCCCAAGTCATTAGTTATAGTAATTTTTTCTGATTTGCCGGAAGATTCTTCGGTTGCTGACACATTTAATATCCCATTAGCATCAATATCAAATGTAACCTTAATTTTAGGTATACCCTTGGGTGCCTGGGGTAAATTATTTAATTGAAACCCCCCCAAATAATTATTATCTTTAGTTTTAGTTCTTTCTCCTTCATATATTTTAATATTAACACATTCTTGGTTATCACTATACGTAGTGAAGTTTTCAAATTTGCTAGTAGGAATTGTCGCGTTCCTTTTAATCAAGGTAGTCATAATATTACCGGCAGTTTCAATACCCAATGAAAGGGGAGTCACATCCAGTAATAATAAATCTTTGATATTATCAGATTTATCTCCACTGAGAATGGCAGCTTGAATGGCAGCACCATAGGCTACAGCCTCATCTGGATTAATCGACTCATTCAAATTCTTTTCATTAAAAAAAGTTTGAAGGAGGTTTTGTATTTTTGGAATGCGCGTAGAACCTCCAACCAAAACAATTTCATCGATGTCACTCTTATCGAGCTTAGCATCAATTAACGCCCTTTCAACTGGCACTAGAGTGTTTTTGAATAAACTCCCACACAAATTTTCAAATTTAGCGCGAGTAATGGTAGTATGAAAATCAATTCCCTCATATAACGAATCAATTTCGATTGTCGCTTGTGTAGATGAAGATAAAGTTCGTTTAGCAGTTTCACAGGCAGAACGAAGACGCCTTAATGATCTTTTATTATTGCCTAAATCTTTTTTATATTTTTTGTTGAATTCTCGTGTAAATTAATCTAATAAAATACTATCAAAATCTTCTCCCCCAAGATGAGTATCTCCTGCTGTTGATTTAACTTCAAAAATACCATCATTACTAATATTCAATATAGATACATCAAAAGTCCCCCCACCCAAATCAAATATTAAAACATTTTGTTCTTTTGTATCATTATTTAATCCATAAGCGATGGCGGCGGCTGTGGGTTCATTAATTATTCGAATAACATCAAGTCCAGCGATGGTCCCAGCATCTTTGGTAGCCTGTCGCTGAGAATCGTTAAAATAAGCCGGAACTGTAAAAACAGCTTTATTTATATTTCGTCCCAAATAATTTTCTGCAATTTTTTTCATTTTTGATAATATCATAGAAGATACTTCTTCTGGGGTTAACACCTTTTTCTCTTTTTTATGTTCTACTTGTATTTTTGGTTTATTCTCTTCGTCAATAATTTCATAGGGTAAGATTTTAATTACTCGTTGAACGCAATCATCTATATAATTTCTGCCCATTAACCTTTTTACATCAAAAATGGTATTTTTTGGATTCAAAGCACATTGATTTTTTGCCGCTTCCCCAATAAGTCTTTCGGTGTCATTGAATGCAACATAAGAAGGAGGGGTTCTATTTCCTTGGTCATTAGCAATAATTTCAACTTTTTCATTTTGAAAAACAGCAACACACGAATAAGTAGTTCCCAGGTCAATACCAATAACCGGAGAATTATTATCCTCCATTACTAAAATATTTAGCTATCAACTATATGTTACTTGGTCGTAAATTAGAAGTCTAATGATGTATTGCAGTTCATATTCTGGGGTTTATATACATGTACAGATGTACAGTACAGCTACTATTACATATAACTGAATAACAGTAACAATAAAATAATTATTTAAAAGTTATTAAAATTTAACAAAATTCAAAAAAGTTAAGATAATATTTTTCGTGGTTATGTTTTTTGTGTAACACTCTTAAATTATTTTTTGTAATACTATTAATAAATACATTAGTCACTGCAAAAAATCATTTATTTGTCATAGAAAACGATTATTATTTGTTTTAAATATATATTCAAGGGCATTATCAATCTATTTTTTTATTAACCTGCTCATAATTTTTCAAATTCCCGACAATTATTTTTTAATTGAAAAAATGCGTAAATTTCAATAAAATTTCAACAAAATCAATTAATAAAACTTTGGAAAACCAATAAAAAATGTTCATAATATTAACAATGAAGTTCATAACATGCTTTTTTTTGTTAATAATATTACCATTTCGGTTAACTTTTTTTTTGTGGTTAACATTTGTGTTATCTTTTTTCATAAAATTACATTTTAGTTAATAATATTACCGTTTGGGTTCATAATATTGAATTCTAGTTAATAATATGACATAGAAAACTATTGAAAAATAAGAAAAAATATTTAAAAAATCAAAATATGTGTATTTTATGATATAAATGTAGTTTTATTGGGTAAAATGGACATTGAACATGGGGAAAAAATGAAAAATAACACCTGATAGGACAAATAAATTAGGTTTTTGTTGAAAAAATAGAAAATATAAATGTTTTTGTTTCATCAAATACTACTTCTTAATTACAAAAATGAGGGTTTATATGAATAAATTAAAAAAATATTTAGATAAACAAGTATTTTTTATATAAAAACTTAGTTTTTATAAGAATAACCCACAAAAAAATATTAAAAATTGAAGAAAAATAGCCCAAAAAATGAAAAAAAAAATTCTATAGTACCAAAAAAATAATATTTTTTACATAAAATTCACAAAATACACAAAAAAAATTAAAATATATGTATTTTTTATATGAATATAGTTTTATTAGATAAAATGGACATTGAACATGGGGAAAAAAATGAAAAATAACACCCAATAGGACAAATAAATTAGGTTTTTGTTGAAAAAATAGAAAATATAAATGTTTTTGTTTCATCAAATACTACTTTTTAATTACAAAAATGGGATAAAATGGACACTGAACACGGGGAAAAAATAAAAAATAACACCGAATAGGACCAAAATATAGTTTTCAGTAACATCTAATATGACAAAAAAAAAGGTTTCATAAGAATAACCCAAAAAATCTAAAAAATTTAAGAAAAATAGTCTAAAAAACAAAAAAAAAACATTCTTTTGTACAAAAAAAATATTTTTACAGGAAATTCACAAAAGACACAAAAAAAAATTAATATATATGTATTTTTTTATATAAATATAGTTTTATTAGATAAAATGGACATTGAATACGGGGAAAAAATAAAAAATAACACCGAATAGGACCAAAAAATTGGTCTTTTGTTAAAAAAGCAGAAAATATGAATATTTTTGTTTCATCAAATAGAACTTTTTAATTACAAAAATGAGGGATTATATGAATAACTTTAAAAATATTTAGATAAACAAGTATTTTCTATAAAAAAAACCTAGTTTTCATAAGAATAACCCACAAAAAAAAAAAAATGAAGAAAAATAGCCCAAAAAATTAACAAAAAAAAAACATTCTTCAGTACAAAAAATTAATATTTTTTTACAGAAAAACCACAAAAGATACACAAAAAAAATTAAAATATATAATTTTTTAATATAAATGTAGTTTTATTAGATAAAATGGACATTGAACATGGGGGAAAAATAAGAAATAGCACCTAATAGGACAAAAAAATTAGGCTTTTGTTGAAAAAAATAGAAAATATAAATGTGTTTGTCTCATCAAATACTACTTTTTAATTACAAAAATGGGGGTTTATATGAATAAATTTAAAAAATATTACATAAACAAGTATTTTTTTTATTGAAAAAAAAACTAGTTTTCATAAGAATAACCCACAAAAAAAATATTTAATATTGGATTAACTAGCACCCTGTAAAAGGATTTTCTTATAAAAATAGCAAACATGTTATAATGAACAGTGAAATTTATTAAATTAATGATATAAAGTCTATTTTTTTCTGAAAAATCTTTTATTTGTTGAATTTTGGGTAAAGTAACAATACTTTCTCTGTCAACTTTGTTTGTATATTCGGTTGTATAATATTTAAAACTTTTATTCGTGTTTTTAGAATATTGATAATATATAGTGAAAGTAAGAATTGATGAAAGTAATATGACATTTAATACAATTAAACATATATTGTGGTTTTGTGTAAAAAAAAATTTAGTATTAATTACATCTTTGTTATATACAACATCGTGTTCTGTTGTAGATTTTTTGGATGAATTATCTTCATATGAAAATACTGAACACGTTGTGGATTTATTATAGAAAAACAAAACAATGTTTTCAGATATAACCGAACACCAATTATTATTGCAGTTACCATTTAATGTCTTATTCTTTAAATTTGGGTTTGTGTGTAGAATAAGTAAATCATTAAAAGAATTTGTAAAATTGCCCGTCTGATTTTCTTTGATGATAACATTATTGGGTCCACATAAAAAACATATACCGTTAGTTTTATTACAATTTTCTATGTCCACCAAATCTATAATAATTGAAAGAATGAAAGTAGGCGATATTGCTTTGGCCAAATAAAACGAATTATTTTCGTTTTTTTGTAAAGCGAACATAGTATTATACGGCGGAGGATTTTGTAATGGCAATGGAAATAATAATGGCATCAAAAGTGGGTAATAACTATATAATTCATACTCTACAAAATATTTTCCTTTTTTTAAAGCATTTACCCATATAGGAAAAGGCATGGCGTTTGTAGGAAGTTTCAATTTATAAGGTAGATGGTCGGGGTAGGATAATGGATTGGGCTCTGAACGAGTAATTATTTTCTTGATGGCATTTAAAGTATTGTTCATTTTATAGATTAAATTCAAATCTATATCCAATATATATGCGCTTTTCATAAATCTTTCCCACTCATTATATAAATCTGGTAAACTATAAACCGACGAGGAAAAATAAGTATAACAAGTAAAATTATTGTAATATAAACGAAAAGGTTTGTGTTGATGAACAACCTCAAAAAATGTTTCAAAATTGTGAATTATTGGTAATATATAATTAGTTAGTTTTTCATCATTACATTTTTTTTAACAAATAAAATATCCATGTATATTTTATTAAAGTTGATTTTATAATATATAAACCGCCTTTCATTTTCATTGATATAATCTCCATAATATACACGAAGCGGGGATATATTATGTTGTGTTTCAAATTCAACTTGTGCTCTACTTGAATTTAAAAAAAATAAAAGTAACAATAATAATAATATAGAAAGTTTTCTATACATTGGTCTGTTAGATTGGAAATAATTATATGAGAAAATGATATATCATATATACATAAAGTTTTTTAATCATATATTTATTAATAAATATATTTTAATTTATTTTAAAGTAATTTTAACTAAATTAATAATGATAACGAATATTTTTGTATAAAAATATTTATTTAAAATAAACCAAAATAATATAAATAAACCAACAGACGAGTGGGTACATAATTACTAAAATGGATAGCCTACATAAATGTTTATTTTGCATAAAGTCTTTCAATAAAATAATGTTAGCAATATTTCTCGTTCTGTTTGTTGCTATTTTAATTTATGTAGGACTCAAATATATTACCCCAAACACAAATAAACCAAAAGACGGGTGGCTTACAAATTCCGTGGTGTAATTTATGTCTGTCAAGGATTGGTTTATATATATTTTATCTAAATAATATATTACTTTGATTATAAGGTGTTAATATTTCTGGGGATAAATTAAATTTGTTTTGATTTATAGATAAAATGGGTTTATCTTTTTTTATTTCAATATCAATATTTCCTTCTTTGTTAATGATTAATTTTTCATTTTCATCGTGATATTCCTTATATTCATTTTCGTTATCATTGTCAATTGGCATGTATTTATTTTCATGTATATTAAAATGATCTTTTTCTTTAAAAATGCTAGTATTATTATTATCATTATTATTATTTTCATTGTTGGCTCCTAAACGGATTCTTTTATATTGAAATATTTTAAAACTACCTTTTCTCTTCTTATTGTTGCTATTGTTTTCGTTGATAAATACTTCATCATCACCCAATTCATCGTCATCATCATCATCATCATCATCATCATCATCATCATCCGAGTCTTCTTTTTTTCCTTCATCTTCCTTATTATTGATAGTGGTAGTATTATCCTCAGAAAAATGAGTTTCCCGAGATGTATAATCATCCTTTATGATAAAGTTAGCATTATCACTATCATCGTCGACAAATACTTTGTCGTTGTCAGAGTCTTTTTTTATTTCATCATCTTCGTCTTCCTTATTATTGATAGTGGTAGTATTATCCTCAGAAAAATGAGTTTCCCGTGATGTATAATTATCCTTTATGATAAAGTTAGCATTATCACTATCATCGTCGACAAATACTTCGTCGTTGTCAGAGTCTTTTTCTATTTCATCATCTTCGTCTTCCTTATTATTGATAGTGGTAGTAATATCCTCAGAAAAATGGGTTTCCCGTGATGTATAATTATCCTTTATGATAAAGTTAGCATTATCATGATCAAAATCTTTGGTGGTGGGGATATTATCATCGGAAAAACTGTTTTTTTGTGGTGCGTGATCATTAAACTCTTTTACGTTTTCTTTCTTCTCTGTATCATTATTAAAGTCATTATACGTAGCTTCTACTCCCCGCTTATATGAAATAAAAGTTTTGCTATTTTCTATTATATAACTAGCATTATTGTCGCTGTTATTTTTTTCGTTGTCTCTGCAACAAATTTCTTTATCAAAATATTTTTCCGTTTTTTGGTCATCACTGGAATTTTCATTGATAAATATTTTATTGTCCATCTTATCATCATGAAGTTCCTCCTTTTCTTGAACAATTCCTTCTTCTTCTTCTTCTTCTTCTTCTTCTTCTTCTTCTTTTTTTTTTCTTTGGTATAGTTATAATTACTATTTTGCATGACCGAGTTCAATAAAAAACCATTTGTTAATTTAAGGTTATAATTTTCCTTACTAATTTTCGTTTTATTATTCTTAATTTCAAATTGATCATCATTATCATTAATGACATTATTATATCCCATTTTGTTATTATTGTTGTTAATTTTTTCTAGATTTTTTATTATTTCCTTATCAGAGAGGAAATCTTTGTTTTTATTGCAATTATCATTGATTGTAATAATATTAGCATTCTTAGAATTTTCTGAAAGATAATTAACATTATTATCAACTTTCATTTGGGGGTGTCCTGTAAAGATAACATTATTATCCGAGTATTTTTCGCTTAAAAAATCAAGTATCGTAGAATCCTGGTGGTTATCTTTATTAGATATAGCCATTTGCTTAAATAACTTATCGGTAATAAAATGAAAACCTATATTAAACAACGAACAAAATACCATATTAATAATCAAATCTTTATTATCTATGGGTGTTATTTCGTCTGTTAAAGTGTTTGTAGATTTCTTATTATTTAATAATTCAGCAAGTTTAGTTAATTTATCCAAATTTTGGTCCCTCAAAACTGATACTTTATGCAACATAGCTTTCATATTGCGGTTTATATGTCCAATTGCTTGAATCATCTGTGGGTATTTTGAGTTTGATATTGGAACATTCTGAACCTTATCAAAAACTTCCCCTAAAGTCTGAAGAACAAATATTGTTATATTAAAATCATCATCGGCAATATATTTTTTCAGTAAAAGTATTTTCTTTGTGTTGTTGAAAATATCAACATTTGATAAAGAATCTATGTTATTGCAATCAAAAATGCGTTTTGTCGTATTTTTCAAAGTAGAATTCTCTGTAGATTCATCGTTTAAAATTTTTTTCAATAATTCTTGAAATATGATACGAGTTAGTTTTGCTTCAGATTCAACACCACCTTCTAAACTATTATTGAATAGATTATATTTTTCCATAGTTTATTTTTTAATTTGCTTAGAAAATATGTTATATCTCAATACTTTCCTTTGTCGCCGACAATAATAAATAAAAAAAAATGAACGATAATATATATACTTGTATTTAAACGTTTATAAGTTTTTGCTAATTTATGTTTAAGGTGTGACTAAAAATTATTATAAGTTGTTAATTAAATTTTTATATAATAATAATAATAATAAAATTTAAAGAGGAATCCCACAATAACAAGGTAATCAGTATTTTAGTTATCTAACATAAACTTTAATATATATATATATATATATATATATATATATATATATATATATATATATATATATATATATATATATATATATGTACTTTATATGTGCTATTGTTTTGAAAATAACCAAAGTGTCATTAAAATGGCCTTAAACAATTCGAATTATCAGTAGAATACTTTGATATGTAATCATGGATACTGGGTCCTGTACAATCTTTCCGTCGAATATGTCCCAGATAATCAAAATCAGATTCTTCGCCAAACATATTAATTACATCATCAGACGGTTTATTTTTTAGGGGCATATTAGTCACCATTTCTCCTCTAGTATGCATTGTAAAATTATCATCATCTTCATCCTCATCATCATTTTGACCGTGTGTTATCATTCCCTTGGTCCTCTTTTTAGAACACATACCAGGTGCTTCTAAATATAGAGCATTTTTGTTTTTGGTGAATCGGTTGTACAAATTTTGAATATAGACTACAGAGTTTTTTAGAACTAGGGGCGCTCCATTGCATATATTTGTTAACGTAACAAAACCTAGGTTTTTTACGTAAACGATGTTTGGAATAGAATTGTCTATTATTGGTCTTTCCCCATTTTTTACTGAAAAATCAAAAGTATATTGTTTTTTATTATTTTTTGCATTTAATATTAATTGTGGATAAAATTTCCTAGCAACATCAAAGGCAAATTCATGATCCTTAAACTCAACCTTTTCATTGAAATCATCATTAAATTCACAGAAGTAATTAACAAATATATCAGCTGAATTTTTCAATTTATTGTGTATATCATTAAACATATCAGAATGTTTATTTATAAATTCGATATATTTTTCTTTTTCTTTTTAAAAAATTTTACTTTTGTGGTACTTATTACTACTAACTTGTTCATCTACAATTTTCATATTATTATATATATTACCAATAGTACTTGGTGTTAATTTAGCCCTAGGAACATTTCCATTTTGTGTCAAATTTGTATTTGAAGCAGTAGAAATTAATTTATCATTTATATGTGATTCATCCATAAGCTTTATGAGAAAGTTATATGCAAAACAATCACTGGGTTGATTCAAAGAATTAGAAACCATAATTGCATTTCCATGCTTGTTTACAAACAAAATATTCGATGGAGCTAAAAGGCACTGCCCATTAAAGGGAGGAATTTCCATTAAATTTTCTTGGTGTACTTCATTAAGAAAAGCTAAACTTACAATATCATGTAATGTGTGGCACAATAACCTGTTATTAGAAAGAAAGTGTGGCTTTTTGTCTAAATATTTTAAGGTGTTGTTGCTTTTATCCTCATTAATAGTCATTATACTCCTTTCGTGGTTTTTATCTGACTGTCCTTGAATATTCATCATGGTTCGAATGAACGAAATAAGTACGGGATTTAAATCGAATACTCTCATACAAATATCTCTAGGATCTTGAGGATTATCTCCCGGTAAAACATATTTCAGGGGTTTTCCGTTCTGGAAAATATTATCAATATCAAAATTATCATCACTATCAACTGATTTTATATATAAATTATAAGGATTGTTATTATCATCATCATCATTATCATCATCACTACTACTGCTACTATAAGAATTGGTTTTAAATGGTCCAAGATTTATTTTCCTTTTATGTTTGCGTTTAGAACTACTACTACTACTACTACTACTACTACTACTGGTATTATCAACATCACTTTCGGCATTAGATTTGTTTTTATATTCATCTAAAAACTTTTTTAATTCTGGTATTATTCCAATATTGTTATTCTCTATTTTACTCTTTTTATTTTGGTGGGTATTTTTTCTTTTATTTAAATCTCTTATATTAACATTTTTATCTCTTACATAATATCCACATCCTAATGTATTATTTCTGGCTAAAAACCTTGAAAGAACTTTTCCATTTGATATTTGTTCTTCGCTAGAATTTATCATACAGACTTTAACTCCATTACAAATTCTAATATGATTCATTGCTAATATTTGCATTAAGATTTTACTATTTGGAAATATTAAAACCCCGGGAGGAAATGCAATGGTTTCAGAAAAACCAGTATTCTCTGGTGGATACAGCTTAGAGTTTATTCGAAAAATGGATCGACCATGGATAAATGGACCCATATTAAACTTTTCATATCCATGCCTCGTTGGATTCATATTACAGGATGTATGTTGAAGTGGTTTTTCAATATTTTCATATAGCAAACCAAGTTTTAGATAAGTACAAGGCGCACAAAAGCTTTCAAATACCCTTTCATGGCGCTCATTTTTTTTTCTATTTAAATGATCTGTATATATTTGTTTAATTTGACTTGTTATATCAAATTCTATACCATTATCAAAGATTTCATATAGTAAATGACTAAATATACACTCTTCGCTAAGCGAATCTATCGTTTTTTCAAAGTCTTGTGTTAAACTTTTTAATTCGGGAGTAGATAAATTCTCTATTAATGTATTCAAAACTTCTTCGTTCATTTTTTCTTTTTGTGGATTTTTTCCATCACCAAAATTTGTAGGTAGATTATTAGGATTTAGAAAAGGTTGTTGTTGTTGTTGTTGTTGTTGGTAATAATTATTAGTATTACCTTGTGCTTGTGCTTGCGGAATTACAGTAGCAGCAGAAGGAATAGATGATTGTGGTATCAGAACCGGATTGTTATCGACGGTGGTGGTGGTGGTGGTGGTGGTGGTGTTGTTGTTGTTGTTATTAAATGGTGATATCTGATGTTGTGGTGGTTGTTGAAGTTGAGTATATTGATATGGACTTTGATTATTTATTCCATAATTATCTTTACTATTATATGTTGTTGTATTCATATTTTTTAGATATAATAAAATAACACATTTGCTGCTTATATTTCAACTTGAGAAATGAGACTATATAATACCTTTTGATAATCTTTATCATACTCGTTTCCATTTGAATGAATTATATTTAAAAAATATCGGTATAATTGCCTAAAGTTATTTTGAATTTGAATTGCGCGTGTAATTTTATGTTGTAAATGTTTTCTATATTTAGATAATCTACTTTCATAATCAATAATAGATTCAATTATTAATTTTACCGCTCGAAGATGAGGATAAAAATTTTCTAATACAATTAAGGTATTTGGGGGATATTTAGATCGATTAAAAGCTTTGAAAAATTGCATATTTTTTATAGGGAGTATAGGAGTTTTATTGTAAGGAGAATAATTTATACTATATGATATAGGTTTGCCCGGCATCATTATTGTCTCATCAAATTTCTTATAGTATATTAAGAAATTTTGGTAGTATATAAGTATACTATATAATTTTATTCTTGTTTGGTTAAATGGGGCCTGAATCATATAATCGATATTATTATTATTATTATTATTATTATTATTATTATTATTATTATTATTATTATTATTATTATTATTATTATTTTGGGCCATCATGACGTTTTTTCATTTTAGGTTGGAATTTTTTTTCATATATATATTAAGAGATAAAAATGGCCATAAACATAAACAAAACTTAACTTTACAAGTCAAAATAGGAGAGCTGTTTCTTTGGATAGTCTTGTTATTACTGCATTCTCTCATATATATATATATATATATATATATATATATATATATATATATATATATATATATATATATATATATATATATATATATATATATATATATATATATATTGTATTTATATCCTTTATAGTTTGCTGTTCTGTTGTATTTTGTGTTGTTACAATTTATAATGAACAACCAAAATAATCTAAAAAAAATGTTATTTTATTTTACAATTTTTGGTATATATACAATAACTTAAGATTAGTTTCTGTTATCTATTTAAAATCTAAACATATATAAATAATGAATATCGATAATACTTATGTAACGAATTCAAAAGTTTGTATACGGATATAATAGAAATTAGAGATCTATCCAATTATATAAATCTTCAAATCTTTAATTATATATTTTATTTTGATGAAATAGTCATTCCTTGGGAAATGAAGAGTAATATAAATTTATCAAAATTAACAACTAGTCAAATTGATCGATTATACTTTATTGATTTCGATTCAAACTACCTAAACGACAATAATGATGTACAGTACAAAGAGACTAATTACATATTGTCTTTCTGGTCAAAATATATTGATAATTTAAACCTTTATATAAATTTGAATGTTAATACTATTGAAAAAGTTTTAAGTCATGATTATCCGCTTATATGTGGTAAAATGTTTATAACACCCCACTTTAGTACATTTGCTAATATTTTTTCGTCAAATAATAATAGTTATTGTTGGAATTGGGAAATTCACCATAATACAAATACAATTTATGAATTCCTGGATGAAAATGAACGAGAGTTGTTTAAAAGGCCCCAAACGTTAGAATATCTATGTCTTCTTCAATTGTCACATGAAAATATTTGGCTTTTACCGAAAAATTTAAAAGAAAATATCAATAGATTAATTCAAATTAACCATATAATTAAAAATTTTAATACTAGCAAATGTAAAAACATGATGGATTTTGTTGTATTTTAATAATGATATTTATTACCATTTAGTATCTAAAATATATGTCATTTATGCAATTTCTTAAAATATATATATATATATATATATATATATATATGTGTGTGTGAGTTTTATTATACATCATTTAATAATTTTTCTTCGTCTAATTATTAATTAACACACTTCAATTCATTTTTTGGAGTGCCCGTATAATGTTAATCATATAACTACTGTTTGGTTTATATTTATCTGGGCGTTCCCTAATAATATCAGAAATTTTGTTTGATGATGAAGAATCATCTAATTTTGCTTCGTAAATATTCTTATCGATCATCTTTTTGGCCTGATTTTTTGGTTGTAAAGAACCACATAAAGAAATCCCTTTACACGTCTCTCCCTGAAAAAATATAAAGTAATCATATAAATAAGAAGCTATGGAATTTCTTAAGTCTTGAATAATTTTCATTCTATCTTCTGCTATAAATGCATTTGTGATTATCAATAATAACCATAGGTTTGGGTTTTGGGATGACGCAACGATTTTTAGTTTTATATAAATTACATTCAACTAAAAATATGTAATCTTTTAATATATAAACTATATTATCGGGTATACAGTGCTCATAAGATTCACTCATCATTGCATTGTTTATAACAAAATGATAAGTGTAAAATTTTAATGTAGCGGGAATACCATTAAATTTCATGAATATATTAGATTTTTTTATTGTGGTTTCATTAATTACATGGTGCGGTTTACTCGATGCAGATATGTAGTTATCTAATACATTATTAATTTTGTTTACATTTTTAGAAACAGAAGCATTTAATCTCCAACACATAGCAAAATAAGTCAATATATCAGAAGTTTGTTTATTCACATAACTTTCTTCGTACTCTAAAATAAATGGATAGGATTGTGTATAATTATCGGGTTGTACTCGCTGATATAATTTTATGGGGCCTTGTTCAATATAAACTGTCTTTACAGCAAAGTTATTACATTCTAAAAAGGAAGCTAAACCTATGATACTGTTATTATTTACCAATATAATGAAACAAGGTTCTTTATACACGGGACCCTCATCGTTTATATATAACATTTCACGAGTCAATATATTTCGTACAAAAGTTTCCTTTTTTTCTCTCATTTTCTTATATTGAATATTATACGTTTTTTTTTTTTTTTTGGATTGATACACAAACGATAATTATCAAATAGGATTTCTATTTCTCGGCTATAGAACGTCATACACGAAAGATCATTACACGACCCCTTAAATTTTTTTATTAATAATGGGTGGTTCTCATTGATAAATCTTCTATATTCTCTTTCTTGTGATACCATCATCATTGTTTGTTCATTTTCTCTAACAATCAAATTCATTTTATCTTCTTCATTCATCTCTACCAATATAACATCAAAGGTTAAAATTACCTGTTTTAATAAATTTCTTTCAGTCAATAGTTTTTCATTTTCTAATTTTGATACTTTATAAAAATATCCATTATTACATTTCATGGAAAATTTATGCGCCGCATACGCTGACTATATTTTTATTCCCAGGTCCGTTAATGTATTATTATTACTAAATAAAACAAACCCCAAAATCTCTGGAGTTACCAAGCTAAAGTTGTAAACATATTCTTTCTTCATTGTTATATTTTTGTTTGAAATATAACAAGGTATGTATATAACATGTACCACAAATATATATTTCTTATTTAAAATATTTAGTTTCAGATACCCATTCTTGATGTACAAGGAAATAGCATTCAAAAATATGTCCACAAATAAAAGGTGGGATAAATTTATAACTATTACAAAAATGAACTGTATTATAAAGAATTCTATAAGGTAATATTGTGTTAGTTGAGGGGGGTTAACTAATAGTCTTTCGTTTAACAGTGGTGCGGGTGGTTTGGCGGGATATTTATTCTGATTGCAAACAACAGGAAGATTTATTATTTTATCATATCTACATACTGGACAAATTTTATTATAAGAAAAGTAGCGAGATAAACAAAATGGATGGAACTTGTGACCACACTCTGTTATGAAATACTTTTTCATGTCATCTAAACAAATTGGACAACTTTCTATTTTTCCTTCTATTTCCCCATTGGTTACCCATTCACTATCTTGTTTATCACTTAAACCCCACAAAGCATGACGGATTGATTCTTCGTTTGGGGACATTGGAAAATCATATGTTGTCAAAATGTATTCACATGGAATTATAAACACTGGCCACGTTTCCATATTGGTTGGGCGTTCTATTGTCCCATCCAAATATGAACCTTATATTTGTGTTAAATTGGGAATGAACGATGATGATACTGATTTGATTATTTGTAATCCTGTAGCATTATTATAAAGAAACATCATGTCAGCCGTATTAAATATGCTGGAATTACCAAATAAACTCGTGGGTGAGCTATGAAACAGAGACATTAAAAGCCTGGCAACATCGTTGCATTTTAAGAGTAATGCTAGTTGTAGTGCCGTCAAATTTCCATCGCGTTGTCGAATTTCTATATCTGGAAGCAACATAAGCGGATTTCTATCTTGCCAATCTTTCAATATTAATAGTAACTTTTTATTACCCTTTGCTGTAGCAATCCTATGAAATATTGTTTGATTTAATGTGGAAGATTTTAGAAAACAAGAGGCCCCAGCTTTTAATAAAAGTTGAAAATAATTTGTTTTTTTAACACAACAGGCGGTCATAATGGGAGTTAGGCCATCTAAACCAGGAACATTCAAATTATTTTTTATATGGATTAGTTTTAATATTTGATAAAAATTACTAACCTCATTTTTAATACAATATTGCATTAAAGTTAATCCTTCCGGTATCACTGGCGTTTTTGGTAACCACGTATGATATTTATTCAATAGTTTCTCAATTCCAATAACTTTATTACTTGAAATTACTGCTAAATGTTTTATAATTCCTGGACTAAAATTCCCATCTTCTAATACGTGGCTGAATAATCTCCAATGCTCGTTCATAAGGCCACCTTAGCCATTTCAAGGGTGGTGGTTGACATTTTGTTCGAATTTAAATACATACACAACTACTTATTTTCAGAAAAATATTCAAAACTATCAACTATATCTTCTTTGTTTTCACAAATAAGAGGTGCCAAATCTCCTTCATGAATAACATTTTCGACCAACATTTCTAACACAGCAGAGCAATGATCAAAATTATTTTGATTTGTTTGGAAAAATATTGGTAACCAGTTAGTAATAACCTGCTCAAAATTTGCATCTGATAAATGTCCCAAAAAGGCTAAAAAGGATGTCTTTGTTTTTGGATCAATATCTATCTGTGTAGTAACATCTATAAGGCCACGCATTAATGCCCCATTTACTTTCAAAAAATTACAATCACGAGTTCCAGCTAAAATACAAGGCCCTATGACATGAAAAAATCCATCAATCATCCACTCTAAATAAAATGCTATTGGATTTAAAATTGGCTCAAAACATCCAATAATAGCGGGTAATTTTAATTTACGTATTTTATACATTAATCGCTCTATTAGCTCATAACATAAATTGACATCATAAAATACGCGATGGGGATTAATATACCATTTTGTTATGTTAAGTCTGTTTATACGAAACCTAACCTCCCACGAGTGTCTAAAAAATAATTGTATAATAAACCTTGATAACAATGAGAAAGGTTGTCTAATGTTTTAGCAATAACCAAAGGGGAAAATGTATCATATAATATATGAAAATTAATTTTTTGGTTCAAGGAATTTGTATCTATTTGTTCTTTACCAATTTGTTGACAAAAATGATCAATTACTGCGGGCATGGATATATTTGCCATTTCATGTGGCATGATTTTAGCTATAGAAATAAATAACAGAAATATTGGTTTTCCTTCTGTATCTTTCGTGTTAGTGTCTATTGATTCTAGATATTGTTCCCCATTTGTAAATTTACCTCCATCAGTTACTGCCCACGTTGCAATTTGTTCAATAAGAGATAAAATTTGTACTGAACACAAATTTTCGATACATTCCGAACATCCACTTGAAGCGTTCATAATATTATCACAAAATTTAGAATATATAACAAGACGATGGTATCCTGTTGATGGGTACAAACGCGAATCCCATAATCCATATAATTGAGTTTTATTTGACATATTTTCTTTTTTAGTTGATTATTAAAATAATTGGCCAACTGACCCAAGTGTTTTATGTATCCACTTTATATATATATAATATATATATAAAAAAAATTTTGGTTTCAGTTTCTACCATTTTTATGAGTATTATTAACAATATTAATTTATGGGTCATCTTCTTCTGGTTCATCTTTTTGTAAAATATATTCCATTTCTGCGTGACAAACCAGATGATAAAAATAAGGGATGTATGGAATAGATACTATGTCAGAATATAACATTTTCATTATTCCTTTTGTATTTCTTACATTAAAATTCAATATATTCTTATTTACTTTATTTGTATATTCTCTGAAAATTCTTGGAATAAATAAGGAGACATTATATGAATCCCATCCTCCAAAAAAACACCATAAAATAACGTTTTCCAATCATCATCTTTTGAGAGAAGGGAAGGAATCATTAGAGATATATTTAAGGAGGGGTCTTGCCCCATGATTATGTAACTTCTCTTATAATCAATGATGTTATTATTAAATACTAAATATAAATTTATAAAATGTTGGTCGGTTTTAAACATGACAGTTATAATACTCGTGTCTCGTTCGTTTTCCTCTAATATATAATAGATTTTGTTAATATTACCATAATTTAAAAAATCCTCTTTGTTTTTGTTTTCTAACATATGTTTTGGTATAATTATAGGACATACGTAAAATCTGTTTATACCTAATATTACTGTATCGTAGGTTTTTTCTTCAAATATTTTTTTAAAACGTTCAGTAATATGATGTGGTGTTGTATTGAATTCGTATACATATGATTTTTCTGCCATTTTTTTATTAAATTTAAAAAATGTCAACGTATATTGATGGGATATTTTATTCCCCAACGAGACCTAATATGGGCGTTGTTGATAAAATAAATGAATTTATGAACCAAAACGAAAAAAATATCCTCATAATAGAAGAAGAGAAAAGTTTATTAAACAATAAGAAAAAAAATATAATAAATAGTTTTTCTTCGAATAATATAAATAAAATATATTTCAATCACAAAGAAGGTAAACAATTCGATATAATAGGACAATTGAGAATCAATCAAGAAAACAAGGATAATAATTCCCCACGTTATTATTATTTTATATTAAATTATGATGACGCCAATAATGTTATAAATTTATATATAATAATCAATCCAAGTGTTTTTCTGCCCTTCGTTTTATCAACTTACAATATACCAGACCCCAAAGATTCAATTTACACATCAGTAGTCATGAGCGGTGAATTGGTATATCATCCTAAAGATATAGAGTTCTATCACTACAAAATTGTTAATACTCTAACAAATAAAACCCACATTGATTTGGAAAATATAAAATATGATGAAATAATTTCAAATTTATCAGAAAATTTTAAAAAAGTTATTAAAAGTTATTTGAGGATTAAGTATAAAGGGTTTTGCAAATTGGAATAAATACTTAATATACTCTTCTTCTTCTTTGTTGCCATCATCATCATTATAATAATGGGAAATTATTCATTAGAAGAAATATATGTCGACGAAATAATAATAATAATAATAATAATAATAAGAAAAATAATCATTACAAGAACAACAAAACAAATGATTTTTTGTCGGCTACCCAGAAATGTAAAAATATTTTACACATGCACAACAACACGAAAAATGATAATAATGATATTAATAATGATACTAGAAATGTATATTGTCCTTTTCATGAACATTTTAAGACTTCTTACTCAAAATCAGGAAAATTATACGAAAAAAACCACTTGTACATATGTTTCTCTAACAATTGTATTTTACCTAAAAATAAAAACGGAAATTGTGTTATATCTACCATCAAATTTTTAGAATTATATTCCAAATTAAATTTGACTAATATCAATTAATTCACAATAAGGAATGAAAACTACTATTTTTCCTGAATATAATTTTAATAAACAAGGTGAAATCGGTAGTTTGCTCTTTGAATTATGATCAATGTCGGCAATTTTAATATTAGAATAATTTATGATTTCGACGTCCTTTTCAAAATTAACAATTTGTTTTTTTGTTCCACTGTTGTAGTCACAATACTCGTACATAGAATCTAATTGCATAAAAGTCTCTCCATTTTCGGTTATTATTTTTGACATATCATGTGAAGGTGAATATTTCAGCTCAGTTAACAATTTTGCTTCTTTTTCCCGTGAATAGTTATTATCTGTTGGCATGTTTAAGAATTTTTCTGAAACTTTTTCCCTTGTCTACCAAATTCAAAATTAAATTCATTATCGTTTCCGGATTCTGTAGTTTATCAAATGTTTTGTAAAAAATTTTTTTTTTTTATAAATTTTTTAAGTAATCTAATTTTCTGTGACATATATTTTGAGTATATATGACATCGGTTGAATCATCGTCCTTTTTGTCTAATAAAACGAGAAAGGCTTTTCGAAATTCGTGATCACACATTTCAGATAACTCTTCTTCTTTGGGATGATAAATTAATTTATTATCATTCAAAAAGAAATACAAATCTTGTGGCATAATATGAATCATGAAATCAAGAGTAAATTCATTTTCATTAGAAAACACCGATACATTATGATATGAATGATCAGAATATTGATTTGATATAGGCGATGCAAAATAAAAACCAATAGGAGGATATAATTCATCAAAAGGGTTTTTAAATAAGTGTTTTTGTAATAAATTACAGAAAAGTCCTACATAGATTATAAATATAACCCACAATAATATTTCAGAAATAATCATATTTTTTGTTTTTAATATTAAAAAAATTTTTTCCTTTTGTTGTTATTGTTATCCAAAAAATAACAATAATGATATCAACACTACAACATATAATCATTATTTTCATACCACACCCCGAAATAATAATAATCCTTCTTATAAAAACAAAAAAAAACATTGATATTAATAATAAATAACCAAAAAGTAATAAAGAAAAGAAAGATTTTAAAGGACATAGATGAAAATCTTGGTTTATATATAAACATTTCTAAAAAAAACAATAAACAATTATTTCTAGAGGACGAATTATACAACTTGGAAAAATACCTGAATTGTAACTATATTAATAATTTCATTGTTATAATTTTTCTAGATCCTAAAACGTGGCTAGATGATTATATGTTATTTGTGTCCCTTTTAGAAATTTTTAGAAAACAACAAGAAAATAATACTAATTCGAAGCTTTTTTTCCTGTCCTTTATCGCTTCCAATAATTCTCCTCATTCTAAATATTCTGTAACCGAACAACACAGGCAAAGGCTAGTTGAGTTAAGTCGTCTAAATTCGGATACTTATTCTAACATTTTTTATGCAAAATGTTGTTTTAACGCAAATTTAATAGATGAAATAATAAATAATATTAATATTCAATTTAATACTTTGCTATCATTCGGGCGTATTAATTTCTCTAATTTAATGTTTACACGTACGAATGATGATATTAATGAAATCGACAATGATAATATTTTATTATGTTTTCATGAAAATCATGCAATATCTACCGAAAGGATTATTTTTTAAGAGATACTTTTTTTTCATCAAACATTTGATTATTAATATAAGTTATAACTTTGTGATCCACCCGCATAACAAAATCATTTTTATTTTGTATAATCAACCTTTTCACCTCTTTCAAACCATTCAGTTCTTTTGTCGCTATTGAATGTTTTTTTAACAAATATTGGTAAATTGTAATCTCGGAACACGACCCGAACGATCCACGTTCAAATTCGTTTTTTAATTCGTCTTTTTCATCGTCTAAATTGACCGCATTATAAAGTGGAGGTATTTTACACTTATCATAAATTTCTTCTGTGGTGATGAAAACACCAATTATACTTTTTACGTCTTGGTAAATATCTTCTTTATAAATTTCTTTTAAAAATATATTAATAAATCCATAAACACTCATCATGAAATAATTGCCAGATGAGCCGACTTCAGAAAAAATAGCGTATTCTTTCGAATTTATCACATCAGTTATACAATAAATGATAATACTTTCAAATTTATGGCCATGTTTTTTTTATATTATATGTCATCCGTGAGGCCAAGTCTTTGGGTTTTAACATATAATAGGTAATACTATCATAATCATCTTTGTTTTGTTCTTCTTGTAAACATTTTTTATTAAAAAGGAATGCATAATATGTTGCCATTTTTTAGTATAACAAAAAAGGTACCCAATTTACAAATTTAATATGAATTTATTTTCCTGGTAATTTAAAAGATATTTATATATATATAAGCTGTTTATTTTTAAACGGCTTTACGTGAAATTGGTATTACGTCTAATAGTTTTTCATAAGATATAATTCAAAATGAGTTGTAAAATAAGCAAATTGCGGCAATTTTTTGAAAATGGTGATAATAAAAATAGGTTCCTCCAAGAATGGAATAGGCCAGCAGCACCATTATCAACTCCCAATACAAATAAATTGTGTTTTCAGCAGATGGATATTGATTATTATATTGGTTATCCGGTAAGAAAAAAGGAATGTGGTGGTTATAATATGCAGCAGCAGCAGCAGCAGGTACCCATAATAAGATTATTTGGAATAAATGATATAGGGAATACTATTTGTTGTAATGTATTTGGATTTTTTCCTTATATATATGTTTCTGTGAATTTATTAGATTCACAAAAACAAGTTTCATATTCAGACCAAATAAAAAGGGCTCTGAATCGAAAAATCTACTTGAATGAAACAAAAGATCAAATTAAATTAAAGGAATACGTATTAAGTGTAGATAGGGTGTTTAAACAAAGTTTATATGGATATCAAGAAAAAAAATCATCGTCATCATTGTGTTTTTTTGAAGTTACTGTGGCTTTACCAAAATTAATATCTATAGCTAAGATTATTCTTGAAAATGGGTTAGTGATAGATAAACATCCCACTCACTTTCGGGTTTACGAATCAAATGTTGATTTTACACTTAGATTTATGACAGATGCTCAGAAGCCTGGTTGTTGTTGGATCGAGTTACCTATTGGTGAGTGGGAAATAAAAAATAATGAGACAAATTTTAAAAATACTACTTGTCAATTAGAGGTTAACGTTTTTGAGTGGGAAAAAATAATTATTTATGAACCCGAAGGAGAATGGTCGTCTATTGCCCCACTCAGAATATTATCTTTTGATATTGAGTGTGGGGGAAGACGGGGAATATTTCCAGAACCCGAAATAGATCCGGTCATACAAATTGGAAATGTTGTTACGCGGCAAGGAGAGACTGAGCCATTCATAAGTGTTGTTTTTACTTTGAATAGTTGTGCTCCCATTGTGGGCTCTAAAATTTGTTCATTTCAGGAAGAAAAAGAAATATTAGAAAATTGGTCAAAATTCCTATTGTTTATTGACCCCGATATCATTACTGGATATAATATTAATAATTTTGATTTACCATATTTACTTAACCGCGCCAAGCATTTAAACTTGCCAGTATTTGCTCATTTAGGAATGGTAAAAGGAATAAAATCTACAATATTAGATACCATAACCCAAAACAAACAAACAGGAAAAAGAAATAACAAAATCATTAACATAGATGGACGGTGTTTAATGGACCTTTTAACAATAATACTAAAAGAACACAAACTTCGGTCATATACTTTAAATTCTGTATCTTATCATTTTCTTAACGAACAAAAAGAAGATGTTCATCATTCTATAATTTCTGAATTACAAAATGGTAATGATCAGACTAGAAAAAGACTGGCTGAATATTGTTTAAAAGATTCTATTCTTCCTTTAAAATTATTGAATAAATTGATATGTGTAGTCAATTATATAGAAATGGAACGCGTAACGGGCAATCCTTTATCATATGTTATAAATAGAGGACAACAGATTAAAATTTTTTCACAAATACTAAGAAAAGCCAAATAACAGAATTTAGTATTACCGGTGTTTGATAAAAAGGAGAGTTTTGAATATGAAGGAGCTACAGTTATTGAACCAAAAAGAGGATATTATAACGTTCCAATCGTTACTTTAGACTTTGTATCATTATATCCATCGATAATGATAGCACATAATCTGTGTTATACAACCTTTATTGATAAAAGATATATTAATCAAATGACTCTGAAAACTGACGATTATATCATTACACCTTCTAATAATTATTTTGTAAAATGCCATAAGCGCAAGGGATTAATTCCAGAAATTTTAGAATCCTTTTTAATTGCTCGTAAGAAGGCGAAAATTGCATTAAAAAACGAAGAAGATCCATGGAAAAAGAAAGTCTTTGATGGTAGACAACTGGCATATGAAATATTGGCTAATTCTGTTTATGGTTTTACGGGCGCACAAATTGGTAAATTGCCGTGTTTAGATATATCACAAAGTGTTACGGCGTTTGGAAGAACGATGATTTTTCTTACCAAAAACAAGATTGAAGAAAAATATAACAATGCTATAGTTATATATGGTGATACCGATTCTGTTATGATTAATTTTGGAGTTGAAACTTTAGAAGAGGCCATAAATTTGGGCAAGGAGGCGGCAAATCATGTGACTCAGTCTTTTATCAAGCCAATCAAACTTGATTTTGAAAAAATATATTTCCCTTACTTGCTTATTAATAAAAAAAGATATGCTGGTCTTTATTATACAAATGCTAATACTTATGATAAAATAGATTGCAAGGGGCTAGAAACAATTCGTAGAGACAATTGCCCACTCGTGGCTAAGGTCATAAATACTTGTCTGAAAAAAATCTTAATTGATAGAAACCCAATAGAAGCCCTTAATTTTGTCAAACAAACCATATCAAAATTACTTTGTAATGAGATTGACATCTCTCAATTAGTTATTACAAAGGAATTAACAAAAAAAGCAGAAGAATATAAAGGAAATCAAATTCACAATGAGCTAGCCATCAAATTAAGAAAAAGAGATGCCGGTAGTGCTCCAAAACTTGGCGATAGAATTCCATACGTTATTATATGTGGATTTAAAAAAAGTCCTATTTATGAAAGGGCTGAAGATCCAATATATGTATTAGAAAATAATATTCCATTAGATTATGATTATTATTTAAAACATCAATTAAGTAAGCCACTTATTAGAATATTTGAACCTATTCTCGGTGATAAAACCGAATCCTATATATTAATAGGAGGGCATACACAAAAAAAGAGTTTACCAATAAGTAGAGTAGGACCATTAAGTCAATTTTTTCAAATACCTCCAACTTGTATAAATTGTAAAATTCCTTTATTAAAAAGAAAAATAGTATCCGATGATGTAGAATATAACGCTTTATGTAATAATTGTAAAGTACACGAAACAGATTTGTATACACACCACATTGAAAAATTAGCTACACTCGAAAAAAAATTCAATCAATTTTGGACTGAATGTCAAAGGTGTCAAGGATCATTAATTAAAGAAGTTATATGCAGTAATCGTGACTGTCCTATTTTTTATATGCGTAAAAAGACAGAAATAGATTTTTTGGGTAAAAAAAAATTATCGATCGTTTTGGCTTGCCACAATAGGTTATAAATATTATTATTATTTCCCCAAAATATATAGTCATATTACTACACACCCAGAAGAAATAATTAAAATGGAGGAAAATATTCTAAAAGTCAGCTTTAAGTTAATTTCAGACAATGCTAAATGTCCTACTAAAGGATCAACGGGGGTGGCTTGTTATGACTTATATAGTGCTCAAAATGGAAATATTCCCGTCGGTCAACGAATTGCCATTGATACTGGCATATGTATGAAATTTCCTTCCAAAATACACGGAGAGATTAAATCTAGGTCTGGCATAGCTCTGAATTATTATGTAGATGTTGTTGCAGGAATGATAGATTCGGATTATAATGGACCTATAAAAGTGGTGTTGCATAATTCTCATCCAAATAATTCTTTTGAAATAAATATTGGGGATAGAATTCCCCAACTAAAGTTTTTTTCGGGAATTGATATCTGTTTAGTTGAAAACATCAAAAATGAAAAATGGGAAATAGAATCTTGTAGGGGCAATAAAGGATTTGGATCTTCTGGTAAATAAATAAGAAAAATAATGTCTTTCTGGTAGTTTTATATTTTATATAATCAATCAATTAAGTATATAAGTAATAATGAATAAAAGTATTACACTGAATTCTTTAACTTTTTCTATATACATATACCATTAAAATAGAATTAGTTATCAATGAGTATCATGAAAAAATTAGGCAAAATAAAAACAAAAACATTGGAAAATAAATTAAGAGATTATCTAGAAGGTGAATTGCTGAATCAAAATCTTATTGATGTTGATAAATTATCAATTACCCCAAAAGATTTTGCCATATTTTTGCAAATGAGTGTAAAAATATTAATGAAAATTCACGCCTTCCCTCCATTATTCAATGATGCATTCATAGAATAATAGAAAACAATATTAAAGAATCAGTTTACATAAAAAAAGTAATGGATATCACAAATGAAAACAAAAATGAAGACGAAGAGTCAAAAAAAATTAATGATATTCTTACAGAGAAAGATTATTATAAAAATCAAGCTTACGGTAATGATATTAATATTGGGTTAAAATTATCCGAATATGAACCAGTTATTAAACGAAAAATTTAGTAAAGAAAATGAATTACTATCAAATCAAAATTATATACAAATGATTTTACCCAAATGGGGGGATGATAATAAAATACAGAGAAAATTTTGTACAAAAATATGTTGTTTGGATTAAGTTTTAATAACTTTTATTTTATTATGAGGTGCTTCCCGCCCCCCCCCCCCCACCCCTTAGTCTTAAGACGAGATGTATGGTGCTTTCTTTTTGAATGTTGTAATCAGAAAGTGTCCGATTGTCTTCTAATTGTTTGCCTGCAAATATAAGGCGTTGTTGGTCTGCTGGAATGCCTTCTTTATCTTGAATTTTATACTTTATATTTTCTATAGTATCAGACTGGTTTGCGTCTATTGTTATAGTTTTGCCTGATAAGGTTTTTATAAAAACCTACATGATGAGAATTGTATTAACCACAAGAAGTATACGTAATTAATAATCAAGACAAGAAGGCTACTTTTATCTTATATTTTTTAAGTAAAATAAAAAACTAGATATATGAAATATTATAAGATTGTTTTATTCTTTATAATTATTATGCTTATCATAACGTGGATTATTTTAATATCAAACTTTAAAAGTCTTTTTAATATATATGAAAAAAACAAAAAAATATTAGAGAGAAATGATAAATTAATCATGCACCCCCCTCCATTTATTCCTCTCGTAATATCAGAATAACAATAATAAAGCAAATGCTTTTATTCAATATCTTATAAATAATAAACATTTATTTCAATGTCTGTAAATTGAAAAATATCACTAAGAATATTTTTAACGTATGACCATTTTAAACCATCTATTCCACACCCAATACGGGGCATCTCTATTTTAGATATATTATTTTTAAATGCATGATTTTTCATGGACAACAAAGAACTAGACAAGTTCTCATATGTAGGTTTTTCCCAGTACTTTTTTTTGGTTACTAAATAGTAAATGAATCGTTCATTTTCATCTAAAATGGCTACATTACCCACACTACAATTTTGATTTTTAAGTTTTTGAACATTATCGAATTTTTCCTTAAAAGCTAAAGCAATTCCACCCCCCATGTAAAAATCCCGGGAAACGCAATGCGCCAATGATACATTATTTGGACACGTAAACAAATCTCTGTGGATTTCTTTTATTTCATACATTATGTAAGTGTTATCAACAATAATATTATTGATATTAATAGAAATTATTAGTTTATATATATATATATATATATATATATATATATATATATATATATATATATATATATATATATATATATATATATATATTCACTATAATATATATATACATATATATACAGTATATATTTTCTATAATTGTTACCAACAAAATTATTTCCCAAGTAGTTGTGTTCAAGTAATTTGGCTATAAATAAGAAAAAGAGTGTAGTAATTATAAACACCTATGTTTGTTTGTTAAATTAATACCGTTATATTATTTTGCGGGGTTTTAATAATATATAAAAGCGTTAGTTGATTAATTACTTAATCTTCTACTTTGTAAGTTAGAAAAATCGAAGGAACGTATACAATTTGATTTTTATCCATCATTTCTGTTTTATAGTCGGGCGGTAAGGCGATAATAGAATTATCGGGATACTCTTCTTGCTTATAACCCCTTAACTGTAATTTTACAATTTCTCCTGGTTTTGATAAAATAGTAACCCCGTAATATTGACGATAAACTGCTCCCAATGGATTTAAAAAGACTTCTCCCGTCCAGGGTGTGTTGTTATTATGAAATGTATAAACTATAGGACGCCCAAGTACTGCATTATTCAAAAAACGATTATTAGTTGTTTCATACCAGTGTTTAGTTTCAAATCCTCTTCCCGTTGCTAATCTAAGGGCAGATATTGGATGGGTTAACTCTTTTTGAGTATATTGATTAACTAAAAATTTCTTATGAATGACCGGCCATTTTTTATATGGGTGATGCATATGACGAATTGGAAATTCTCTTGATGGTTTGATAACTCTATTTAACCAATCATGATTGTTTGCCTTTTTCAAAGAATGTTGTTTTACTAAAATTTCTTTTTTGTTGGGAAAAATAATATTAAATGGACTTTCTATTTCTTTATAAGAATGTACTTGTATGGGCTTAAAATTATTATTCAGTGTATAATATGCAATATCTGTTGTATGAAATGAAGTTGTGTTATTTTTTCCAATTTTAATGCACACATTTGACACTTCTTCTTCGTCTTTTTCTTCCTTTTTTGGGCTCTTGCGGTTTTCTAATATCCCTTCAACAAAGCCATTATGAAAATCACAAACACAACCATAACCTGGTACATATTTATTGTTTGGGCTGTTATATAAATGAGGATTTAATGCATCATA
>NC_090734.1:31566125-31583625 GCF_036898095.1 Palaemon carinicauda | reverse complement strand
CACTGCTAAAAACTATAGAAAGGGAAGCCAACCACCCACTTATGTAATCAAAGACCCTATGGATGGGACAATTTTAACCGAACCCGGAGAAATTGAATTAGGATGGAAGCATCACTTTGAAACACTACTAAACAATGAAAATGATGACCTTGAAGAACATGTAGAATTTGATGTGGTTGGGGATGCAGAACCTGACATAACGACACAGGAAGTAAAAAATGCCCTCAAGAGGATGAGAAATGGTAAGGCCCCTGGAGTGGATACAATACCTGCAGAGCTCCTTAAAAACATGGGTGAGGATGGAGTCATTTGGCTGCAGGAACTAATCGACATACTCTGGAATGGACAAATACCACCTGAAGACTGGAGAAGAGATCTAATATGCCCAATCTATAAAAAAGGTGACAAGACAAATTGTAGCAATTATAGAGGAATATCCCTAATGTCACACGCTTTTAAAGTATATGAAAGAATACTTGAAACCAGATTGAGTGGATATGTTGAAACAAAGCTGGGGGAATGGCAAAGTGGTTTTCGGCAAGGAAGAGGGACAACCGATATGATTTTCTCACTCAAGATGATATTCGGGAAAAGCTGGGAATGGAACAGGGACAGATATATTGCTTTTATAGACCTAGAAAAGGCTTTGGATAGAGTACCAAGAATGAAATTAGGGGATGCCCTAAAAGACCCTTACTATGGAATCCCTGAGAAACTTATAAGAGCAATTTATAACACCTATCAAAACATCAAATCCAGAGTAAAAACCAATCAAGAGAATGAAGATTGGTTTGAAATTAGATCAGGAGTAAGACAGGGCAGCGTCATTTCTCCACTTCTTTTTATATTATTCCTAGACAAATGTATGAGGGAACGAGGCAAGGACAAAGCTGAAGATATGATCATCAACCTTCTGTATGCAGATGACAACGCAATGATAGCCCCCAACGCAGAAGCTCTCCAAGAAAACGTCAACAACTGGAATGCGATCTTAACAGCAAATGGAATGCGGATCAACAAGGATAAGACAGAGATTATGCACCTATCACGAACACCAAACAACGTAGATGTAGAATTAGAAGGTCATACATTGAAACAGTGTAGAAATTTCAAATACTTAGGAGTGGAGTTTTGTGACCAAAACGATACAAAACTGGAAATAACTACCCGAGTTCAGTAATTCCGTAACAATTTGTATCTGCTCTACCACTAATGAAAGACAGAAACATACCTCGCAAAGTGAAAACCATAATATACCTAGATATTTTAAGACCAATATTGACTTATGGCCATGAATCATGGACATTAACATCAAGAACTAGAAGCCAACTCCAAGCAGCTGAAATGAAAGCCTTAAGACTCATAAAAGGTGTGACAAGGCTGGATAGACTACGAAATGAAGATATTAGAAGAGAACTGGGAGTGGAGGAGATTCTGGATTTTGTGGAGAGAGGACAGCTTAGATGGTTTGGACATGTCAAAAGAATGGAGGAAGAGCGATAACCTGTAAGGTTTTTGGAATGGACACCAGAAGGAAGGAGACCGGTAGGAAGACCAAAACTGAGATGGCTACAAAACATAGAGAGAGGAGTAGAGAGGAGAGGCTTCAGTTTGCGGGAAGTTGATGAGATGAGGCTCTATGAGGATCGCCAAGAATGGAGACAGTTCTTGAAGCAGGACGACTGACAGGCCTGGAGGCCTACCTGGCGTCTGGTGAGAAAAGGTGAGAAATATATATATATATATATATATATATATATATATATATATATATATATATATATATATATATATATATATATATATATATATATATATATATAGGCTATGCATATATATATATATATATATATATATATATATATATATATATATATATATATATATATATATATATATATATATATATATATATATATGTATATATATATATATAGGCTATGCATATATATATATATATATATATATATATATATATATATATATATATATATATATATATATATATATATATATATATATATATATGTGTGTGTGTGTGTGTGTGTAAGTATATATATATATATATATATATATATATATATATATATATATATATATATATATATATATATATATATATATATATATATACATATATATATAAATTTTTACCCAAGAGAGATAAGTACATAGATAGCTTATGGTTATTTCATTTATTGTAAAAGCCAGAAATAGAGAAAGTGTACAAATCGAAATTAACATTCAAATACTGTAAAAGGGTAGCTGTCTATTGTTTCCTTCATCACAAAATTTAATGTTAATAGGGATTGTGTCACCCCCCCCCCCCCATGCTTCAATGATTGCATGGAAAAAGCTGGCAATTCTGTTAATGAGAACCCAGATACTTCTAATTGGAAGGATGTTCTATTTTTCCACAAGGGTAGTTCTAAGCTCCTTTAGGGTCATGGTCTCTGCTAAATGACCGGACACAGAATTATATAACATGTTCAACACATCATCAATAAGGTTTACATTCTGTGAAGTGCGATTATAGCCCAGAGGCTAGCCGATCAAGAAAATTGTCTTCTGTTATTGGATGTGATTGGCCATCCTAGCCTGATAGGGAGTTTTTTTTTTTTTTTTTTTTTTTTTTTCTTTTTTTTTTTTTTTTTTTTGTCCATTAACATGAAATTCAGGATCAACAAGAGCATATGTTTTGGTTACACATTGAGGATGTCATCCAAATAACGAGGGTTTGTTATAATAATAATAATAATAATAATAATAATAATAATAATAATAATAATAATAATAATAGCCCTAGTTCGGTAACGAAGAATTATTTTCGATTTTTTTTTCTATCTCATGCACAAATGCATACTTTAAAACATTGATTACAGTAGAGGATGAATCATGTAGAACTGGTCAACCATACATATAGCAGTCAACACTGTCATAGATATTTTAACTGGCAATATGTAGCAACGGAAAGCTTTAAAATAAGAAAATACTTATAAGTAGAAATATCACCAACATAAACTGAATGATATAGTTCTTACTAATGTGTTAGAATTCAAGACTGGGAAAATATAAGGATTCACGTTCATAAGTGAAAATAGTTATGGGTAGTGAATCTTAGGAGGAATGAAAAGGATAATAGAAGAAATGTAGAAATTAAAATGAATTTGAGCAAAATTAAGATAACATTTAATTAAATTCTATACCCTACAATTAAAGGTTATGGACAAACCTCTAAAGATTATTGATGAAAATACTTACATATTTACTTACCAATCCATGATTCCCAACCGTTTTATAAGCGGATGAAAAGCTTTGTGGAGTGTCAAGAACTTTGGGTACGGAGGGAATGACCACCTGAATCTCGATGAAGTTACTGGCTGCAGAGCGACAGATTGTGTTGAAGGCGATAAAAAAAGATTTCTTTTTGGTATCTAATTCTGATGTCTGAGGAAAGATCTTGCTGGAATTGGTAAGGTTAACAAGGGATCAATTGCCCTAATTAGATAGGCACTTCGCATCACAAGGAACTTGCTATAATTTTGATGAATCAAGCCAATGAATCCTCATAGGATTTAGTCAGAGTATGGAAAGAGACAATGAAAGAATTGCCCCCAGTCACGGCCGTAGTGGGGAGCTAAGAATCTCCTGGATTATAAATACTGGAAAAGAAATGATAATTGGAATGTTAAAAACATGAATATTTTGGGAAATTGAAAGAAGTGGCCAATAAATCTTTTTAATATAGATTGGATACCATTGTCCTAAGTGAAACACGTTATAGAGGGAATGTTAAAGAAATCTTAGAACAAGGCTATATATATATATATATATATATATATATATATATATATATATATATATATATATATATATATATATATATATATATATATATATATATATATATACGTATATATATATATATATATATATATATATATATATATATGTATATATATATATATAAATACATATATATATATATATATATATATATATATATATATATATATATATATATATATATATATATATATATATATGTATATATACATATATATACACACATATATATATATATATATATATATATATATATATATATATATATATATATATATATATATATATATATACATATGTATATATATATATATATATATATATATATATATATATATATATATATATATATATATATATATATATATATATATATCAAAAGAAATAGCTTGAGTTCGAAGAGAAGGGTTAGGAATGATGATGACACCTAGAGCAGAAAAAGCATTGACGTATGGGAGGGCTGTGAATAGTAGATTGATAATTGCAAAGTTTAAATGAAAGCTATGTAATACGCGTGCTATAGTTTGCAATGCGCCAACAAAGGATTTCCTTTTAAAAAGGAAAGATGAATATTGATAATAACTTCAAACTATAGAAAAGGAGATCGCAGAGAGATGTAAAGATTTTTGGTTGGTGACCTCAAGTCTAAACTTAGAATGAAAAATCAAGATATAGCGAATGTAATGTGTTGAGGGTCGTGTCGTCCATTTTTTTCAACAAAAATTCGTATCCTTAGAAGTACTCTTTTCAAGTATAAGGACATCCACAAATATACATGGACTTCACCTTTTATTAATCACAAAAAGAAAATGGATCACAAAGAAATGATTGAAAGAGAGAATGGGTACTTTATGATATGAAATAAGTTTACAAGTTCATACATTGGTAGTGATCACCAGCTCGTTCTTACCAAGTTAAAACGGATAGAACCCAACTTAAATGAAGATAGAATGACTAGTTTTGATGAATTTTTTTATTTCTAGAAGATGTGCACAGACAACGAGCAGAGAGTTAACGAGGAATGGTGTGAAATAAATAAAATTTATCACAGCTGATAGTGAAGTCCTGGGACATGCAGTAATAAGAGAGAGCAACGGCTATAAAATTATACTTGGGTTACTATAAAAAGGACACAAACACAGTAATTAATTGTTGAAAGTGTTCGGGGATGTAATGTAAATAGCAAGGTACAGCATGCTAAGTATTCCAGTATTGACATTGGTGTGCAAAGAAAAGCCAGGAAGGACTGGAGACAATATTTAAGCAGAAGAGCGAATAAAGTGACAAATAAATGAATTCAGGAGTGTCTATGGCGTAAGAAACGGTAATAAAATTATTAATTAAATCTCTAATGGGCAAAAGAAGAAAAAGCCTATACCCATCAAAAAGAGAGATGGGTCTATTATTACAACAGAAGATGAAGAAACAAAACGTTCCATGGAACAACTTAGTGATGATATAAATAGGAGATAAGATGGGAATAATTTGATTGATATACCTTAATCTGAAGAAGACCTTGATGGGCCCATAAATGAATTAAGTGTGTTTGAATTCGAAGCTATCTTTATAAAACACACGAGAAGGAAAGCCATGGATACGATTGAATGACTGTTGAGATGATATTGACCGAAAATGAATTGATTCCTTAAAATTTGAAAGATTATTTTATAGAATATGTGGCGAAGAGTCAAAACTTGATGAATAGGAGCTAGGGGTATTGGTTAAAATGCCACCCCTCCTCCCCCCCTTCAAAAAAAAAAGACTGATTAGAATAATTACATTGGAATTACACTTGCGTCAATTTTTATGAAAATATATAGAGTGCTCATTCTAAAGAAACTAGAAATGAACAAGCAGAATTTAGAAAATGTAGATGTTGTACTGAACACATTTCCGTTTAAAAGAATGTACAGTAATGTTTAGAATATAAAAATCTGATTTGAATAGCATTTGTGGATTATGAAAACTATTTGATAGTGTGCACCGGCCAATTATGTGAATAGTCCTGCGTTATCATGGAGGTTCGCTGAAATATGTGAATTTGATTAAGTCTACTGATAAATAAAGCTACTCCAAACTTGATGTTAATGGAGCCTTATCAAATGGATTTCCAGTAAACAGTGGAATAATCCAGGTGATTGTATTGTCACTTTTTTTTTACCCTTCGGATGCATTTTGTAATGTACAGAACAGTAGGGGATGTGGGACAATTATTAGACTGAATTGGTAATAGGAAGTTAGCTGACCTAGAGTATTCTCATGACGCTGTACTTATTAACAGCACAACACGGGTTTTGTAATGCTTGTTTACCAGAATGCAGGAAATATCACATGAGGTTAGGCTCAAGATAAATAGTAAAAAGACAAAGATGATGGGAACGAAATATGCAATTGAAGATGAAATATCATTGGAAGGAGAAAGCGTTTAGAATTATCTAAACTTCCCTAGACTATGATCTTTAATAAAGGTCCTTTAGCATTAGAGTTTAATGAAAAATGATAAAAAAGCAAATCGGGAAATTGCTAGTTCAAGTAAAATTTTGAGATCCAATTGCCTGAAATTACATACAGAAATCATTTTCAATATTGGTTTAGTGAGATCACTGTTACGGTATGGACATGAGCAGTGGTATGACGATGAAATAATATCTAGCATTTTTTGTTTCTATTTTTGGAGAACAAAGAATATTTAAATTTAAATGTCAGCAGAGGATTATAAATAAAACTATAGGAGAGATTACTTGAGTGTCACATATGGATATTATTAAGGTGAGGGGTAGAGGGAGAAGGTTTAGGCATGCTCTTTGTACTCCTTCAGATAGATTAGTTCACAGAATTTTGACTGAGATCCTCAAGTTCAAAAAAGAGATAGAAGGCCTACGCCTACATGGCTAAGGATGATGAATAAAGAGGTATTGATTAAAAATTCAGGACAGAGACGACTGTCGAAATCTAACCAAGGCACTTTGTGTCAATAGGAAAGAAATGATGATGATAATGCTGATGATGATGATGATGATGATGATGTTGTGGATGAGGATACCTACTTAGGACAGACGGTAAGTGTTTACTTAGGATAGCCGACTGAAATTAGAAGAAGGGTGAGCAAGGGATGGAGAGCCTTTGGTAAACAAAATAAGATAATGAAAATTGAAATAACATTTGCTCTAAAAATAAAGGAATTAATCAAATGGTAATACCCGTTTTAATTTTTATATCAGATACTTGAAGCCCTAATATATCGTAAGAAAACTAAGTTCTTTCAACTTAAAGACTTATGGAAAGAAATATGATGGGATTAACACTAAGAGTCAGAAAAAGAACAACATGCATCTAACAGTAGACTAAAGTCGAGTATATTCTAACAAAATGTTAAAAAAAAAGAAAAAAAAAAAAAAAAAAAAAAACGTGCAGGGCCTATACTGAGAACGACATATATTAGGTGGACATTGAGAATAACAGAATAGATCACGAGAGAATACAAGACAAGCAGGGGAAGAAAAGGGTGTTGATAAAAAAAAGAACTAAGAAAATTTGTGGGTTAACCTGGCATAGGGACACTATAAACAGATGCCAGAGGAAGGACATTTTATAGGTTAAACTATATATATATATATATATATATATATATATATATATATATATATATATATATATATATATATATATATATATATATATATATATATATATATATATATAGGCCTATATATATATATATATATATATATATATATATATATATATATATATATATATATATATATATATAAATATATATATATATATATATATATATATATATATATATATATATATATATATATATATACACGCACTCATATATATATATATATATATATATATATATATATATATATATATATATATATATATATACACGCACTCATATATATATATATATATATATATATATATATATATATATATATATATATATATATATATATATATATATATATATATATATAAACTGGTCCTCTAACCTTTTAGTGATATGTGAAATCCTATTGATTTTTTGGTGAAATAACCACTAGCGGGGAGTGTGAAGTGCACGATCAAACCATCTCCATCCCCCCCTCATCATCATCTCATCCACACATGAAACTTGACTAATCTCTCTCATAATATCATTTATAATCCTGTCCTGCCATTCAACTCCCAGTATTCTTCTGGGGGCTGTCTTCTCAAAATCTACGAAATCTGTTGGATATTGTTCCATTGTCATATTACGAATCACGCCCGTGCAGTAATATAGATCTCACTAATGTGAAGTAAAGCCTGATTTTCATACGTAATTTCAGGGGATTTGATTTCCAAGGTTTTGCTTAAACTAGCTATTATCTGATTTTCTATTTTCAATCTTTAAATAAACTCATATTCTAAAGACCCTCTCTTAAAGAACATAGTTCTTAAATGTATTAAAAATTATACCGTCTCTTTTTCCGATGATAATTCATCTTCCATTGCATATTCCGTTCTCATAATCTTTGCCACCCCTTACATTTTTCTTAACACCAACATCATTTGATATATCAAGCATTCTTGTAAGCAAGCATCGCTAATCTTAGGTTGCTCTACTAATAAGAAGAGCGAGTTCAGCATACTCGAAGTCGGCTAAATTCCAATTAACAATCAAGTCCAACCCTTCTCGACCATCCCCAACTGTTCTATGCATTACAAAATCCGTAGGGAGGATAAACAACATGGATGACAACACATTCACTTGGACTACTCCACTATTCACTGGAAATTGGTTTGAAAGGGCTCCACTAACATTGCCTATGGACTTGTTTTGCGCATGAAGTGACTTAATTATTTTTTTACATATCTAAAAGGGACTCCAAAATAACATAGCACCCTCCAAAAAACTCGCCTGTGTACACTATCGAAAGCTTTTTCCTAGCCCACAAAGGCCACCGAAAGTGGATTTCTATATTGTACATATTGTAAATATGTATTGAAATAAAAATTTGGTAATTACAACTTTTACCTTTTGCAAATCCTGCTTATTCATGTTAGCTTTTCGTCAATCTTTCTCTCCATTCTATTGGAATAAGCATACTATATATATTTTAATACAACTGACGTAAGTGTGATGCCTGTGTAATTATTGTATTCGGTTAGATATCGTTTTCTTTTTTTCCATAAACACAAACACTCTAAGCTCCCATTCATCAGGTTTTGCCTTTTTACATTATGTTCTACAAAATTATCTTATAAGTATTCTGGGAGTCACATCATTATCGGCAAATATAATTTCAGTAATTATTCCAGCGTATTCAAGGGTTTTACATATCCTTTCTTTTTTTCTATAATATTTTCAACTTCGAGTACTGAATTTATTCATGGGCACATCAAGGTCTTCATAAGCTTCAAGCAATCAATCAATCATTTCTTTCATATCTCGTAGTCATGACCTCACTAAAGTGTTCCATATAAGGTTACCTGTCCTCATCTTAGGTATCTATAATATATCCATATCTCTTTCCAATCAGTATATACATCTTATTCCTCGTTAATAATTCTATGAGAGATGTTTACACCTTAGATAAGCTCTGCATTAATAGCTTAGTCAGTCTCATAAGCTTTCTGTTTAAATGATCTCTCCAGTTCTTGCTGGCTTTTATTATGATGTCCCTATAAATACTGGAGTACTTAGCGTTCTCTACCTTGAAATTTTCCTTATTCCCTCGGAAGTTTTCCTATATCAATTTCTGTCTTCGTCTCCTTTTTTTAGTATCACAAGTACCATGGCTTTTTCCTTGTAACTGCACATACCCAATTTTTACTGCAGAATAACTGATATATGTTCCTTTACATGAAACCATTCTTCGTTAATAGTCTGCTCTTCTACTTATATATATAAATATATATATATATATATATATATATATATATATATATATATATATATATATATATATATATATATATATATATATATATAAATATATATATATATATATATATATATATATATATATATATATATATATATATATATATATATATATATATATATATATATAGTAAAAGGCTGTGAATTGCTTTGTAAATGAATTTTTTATGAATTGTTTTGTGACCTCGGGTCAAGGTCTACCTCATCAATACCTAATTAAGGTGGTCAAATAACGATACCTATCCAGGGGTATAATAGTATATCAGATTCCCCTCTAACCTGATAACACACTTTTTCAACTAAATGTTAAACACTGTTAGAAAATCAAAGATATTACGACCTCCTTACTTTTAGCTCTTTTTTTTTCTTTATTTTATACTTTCTTAGCATATTTTTTTAAACATATTATCTGATTATAGAGTACATTCCATATATGTAAATATATATATGTATATATATATATATATATATATATATATATATATATATATATATATATATATATATATATATATATATACAGGTATATATGTATATATATATATATATATATATATATATATATATATATATATATATATATATATATATATATATATATATATATATATATATATATATATATATATATATACAGGTATATATGTATGTATATATATATATATATATATATATATATATATATATATATATATATATATATATATATATATATATATATATATATATATATTATCTCCCTCACTACCTTGTTCTTACTAAAAGTTGTGATACACACAACCAATTGCAGTCGATCGTGTCTAAAACACGTGCGAGCAACTGTTATTGTGTGTCTCTATAATGCTTAAAGTGTTATTCTTTCTCTTAAGGCAGTAGAGAGAGAGAGAGAGAGAGAGAGAGAGAGAGAGAGAGAGAGAGAGAGAGAGACCCTGGCGAAAACTTCCATAAATCAAGAAGACAGTTTCGGAACTATTATGCAGTATTCCTTTCATTGATATGAACTGTCTTTTATCATTTGGATATTATGACGATTTGTCAGAGATATGACATCTTTTGAAGCAATGAGATAAGAAATTCGGAAGGGGAAAAATACGATGGGAAGACAATAGATTATAATGATTAATAACCTTTTCAGAAGATCTCTCTCTCTCTCTCTCTCTCTCTCTCTCTCTCTCTCTCTCTCTCTCTCTCTCTCTCTCTCTCTCTCTCTCATTTGGAATAAGGCTGATGACCCCATCGCGAATCATCACAATCTATCAACGACCAGAATATATTTCAGATGAAAATAAAACTCTAGTGTTATTGCTGAGAAGGGTAGTATTTCAAATATTATATATATATATATATATATATATATATATATATATATATATATATATATATATATATATATATATATATATATATATATATGTATATATATATATATATATATATATATATATATATATATATATATATATATATATATATATATATATATATATATATATATATATAGTAATAAGTATGCAAAAAAAACTGACTTTGCAAAAAAATTCACCTAAAATCCAAATATGGAAATGAGCTAAAACTATTATAGGTACTAATTTTATGATATTTAAACACCAGTTTCTGATATCCAGAGGGGGAAGGAACTACAAAGGAGTGTTCCCTGAAAGTAGAAATATAGTGTAATTTTTTTTTGGCTAAAAAATCTATCTGATTTTCAACATTTTTTAGGGTAGGTAAATGACAGTTAGTGTTTGAAATTTCTACAGGATACTGTATTATTATCTTACAACAAAAATGTCTAAAAGAATCTGGACTTGGGTGTTATTTAGTTTAATGAAAATGAGAATGTATTTTTTTTTCTTCGGATTTCTATTTTGAGTTTTTTCATAAATAAAATTTTTTTATCCATTTCTGAGCATGGTTATTATGCATGAAAATTTCAGAAATTTTATTTAAAAGAAGAATAAATAGAGCTATGCCAGATTGTGTAGGATATGCTCAAAAAATGGCCGCCAACCACACCACCTTGGAAGGTCAAATCTGCTACCTGAAATGGAGAAAATCTCAATATCAGCTAGTCATTCACTCATATAATTGTTCCAGGATTTGCATAAAAATATTATGGTTGCTGGAATGAAATTTATAGATAATTTGGCAATTAAAAAAAATAGAATAATTATCATAAAAAAGGTAAATCTTACAAAAACCTGATAAATTATGAGCTATTTTATAAAATCAAAAGGTGTAGAAGACATTCCCGAACACTTTACAACAATCCTTTTTTATAAACTCCTAAATACTACTACACATTCCATAAATATATAAAAATTTGATACTACACAACTTACCTTAATTAGGTATTGATGGGTCGAGTTCAACCCGAGGGTATCTCAGAAAAAGCACAAGGAAAAAACGTTGGGATGAAATGCATCCTCATCCGACTGCTGCGCACACTGAACTGAGGTCTTGGAGGGCGATATCCCTCACAACCAATATGGATGAATAGTTATGAAAAAAGAAAATTTTTTTCTTAACTTCGGGTAGTATACGACCCACCACACATGTCCAGGGACACAGTAGAGCAACGTGAACATACAAGCAACGCAATTTAAGTAACTATGGCTAATTTTCTGATTAAAATTATCCCTTGGAAGCCAATCATAAGGATGGATATAATTAACGGCCACTTCTTCAATGAGAAGATATCCCTTTTCAAGGTTTTATATTAGTATTAGCCGGATAAATTTTATATATCCTTACTCAAGATGCAGCCATAAGTTTCACTACAGTACGTTATCGGAGTAAATATGAGTAAGTAATGTGCAAGGTTGCTGGAAGATACTAACAAAAAAGCTGATGTTAATGTAAGTAAAGCTCATTCAACTGATAATGATTTTATACAGAAGTAGTTCAGAGCAACAATCTCCAAAAGATTAAAAAAAACTGAAATACGTGATGGCACCCTGAAACAGTTTTTCTTTTCTGTTATTATCATTGCAGGAGAGAGCTAGAGATAAAAAAAAACACGATTACAATGTATGAGCGTGTACAGTAACACAATTCAATAGTTTAATTTGTAATAACTGTCATACCAACAACCAACATCTGGCCAAACACCCTTTACATATGATATCTACATGGCTGCTTTGTAAGGTCTGTTTCAGGTATTGTAAAAGTTCCAAGCATGAGGAACAACGTTGATGAATAATGTAATGATTACTTTTTCAACACTTCACGTAACAGACAACATTATTGCCACATCTTGCTAAGACAAATAAAGCTACCATACTTCAAAATAGGTTACCAGTGCTTTCAATACAAATCGAAACTTTTGAATTCACTTTTGTCACCTTCATGTATTGAAACTAAAATAACCAGTTCATCACATAGATTCTCGAGATCTCCATTATATGATCAAATAATATTATTGAAATAGGCTTAGTTTTTATCTATTATGTATTATGTTTTCAGTATGACTGCAAGTTTCTCAGTTATAAATTTATGATTGGTGCGACCACGTGATTAAATGCTTTTCCGTTTAGAGAGGGTCACTATAAATTTCATAATCTCATCGTGAATACTAAAACCTCTTCATACCATATTCTTCCTTCTTTCAATTTTGGTTTCATGCTCGTTGGAAAAACTTATTGTCAGACTATGTATGTAAATTCATTATCACAATCTAGAATTTCATTCATATCTCCTGTTTGTTGTCTATAAATTTTATTGAATATTATATTATTTTCACTAATTAATTCATGGTCCTATATTCCTGGTATATCTAATCAAATTTTTAAATTTTGAGAATTATGGAGAATGGAATTGAAATCTTAGAAAACTCAACGAGGACGTTTATCACTAAACCAAGAGATCTTAGCATTGATAATGTCTCCTCAATTCTCTGTACTTTTAAAATTTTAGGCGTGACTCTTGAAAGCAAATCTATTGTTGAGAAATGTGATAGCCTATCTCTTCATCAGTCGCTAAAAAAATAGATAAGAATGCTAATTCTATTTCATATCTTTTGGGTTTTACTTTCATATCCAAACTTTCCTGTCCTTTTTTTTCTTTCTTTTTTTAAGTTTATTTGATCTAGTATAGGAAATTTTCCACATATCCTCGAGGCTGATTCTAGAATAAAATTTGCTAAATCACTATCCATTCCATCTTAACATGCATTAGGTAGCTTTGAGTACCTAAACGTAGTAAACTTTTTAAAAAAGAAAATAAACTCATGTAGAGTGTATTTTCTTTTTTGAAAATTTTTTTCTCCTTATTTCCTCAGATCTGAAAAACTACCTGTAACTCTTCTATGGTCACACATGTTTTACTTTATTTCAGGATATTGCATGCTTAACTAAATAAGTTGGATCACTGTGAATGCAATATATTTCCTTTTTCATAGGTCCTTTTGTGCTGTGCCATAACCAGTTTTGACTTTTCTTTTTCCTTAAGTATACAATGATGTTTTCCTGGATTATTTCTTCTGCTTCCTGTGAATATGTCTACAGCTGATAGTCCTGACCATTTTAGCATTATAAATGGTTGTCTTAGAAATCTATTTTTTCCTCTAAATGGGATAGTATAGGAACATACATTCGGATGATCCTAATTGTTCATTTCTTATTTAATTACATAATAAATACTTCCAGTTAATCACTTTCATGTCTTCGAAGCTAAATATAAGAACCTTTTTTCAAATATATATATAACGTTTCCTAGTTTAACTAATTTCACGCAAACTTACCTCAATATATATATATATATATATATATATATATATATATATATATATATATATATATATATATATATATATATATATATATATGTGTGTGTGTGTGTGTGTGTGTGTGTGTGTGTGTGTGTGCGTGTGTGTGTGCTAATCAGTATATCTAAACAATCTATATTTGTCAACAGCTGTACTCGTACAACTGGAATTTCAACTTAGCGAAATAAGAGCTTTGCATGTGAAAGAATTCCCCCCATAAATTTCGATGAAGTAACTGGCAGAAGGGTGATGAATTGGGTTTAGTGATAAACTCTCTCTTTGGCTTCTGCTCCTGATGCCCGGTAGTTAATCTTACTAGAATTAATATAGACCGTCTGGGGTCCCTTCTCTAAGTTAGATAGGCAATACACATCACAACGAACTGGTTATCCTTTGGTGTATCTAGCCAATGAATCCTCTATGGATTTAGTGAGTCATGGAAAGAAAAGATGACAGAATGGACCCCAGTTACGTGGTGCTAAGAATCTCCCGGTTTATAAATACTAAAGAAAAATTGAAAATAGGTAATTGGAACGTTAGAACCATGAATCATATTGTGAAGTTACATCAAGTAGAGAGTAAATTTTTGAAATATAGGTTGGATAGTAAATTTTTGAAATATAGGTTGGATAGTAAATTTTTGAAATATAGGTTGGATATCTTTGCCTAAATTTAATTTTGCTGTAAAGGGATTGGTAAGGGAACTTCCGACCAAGGCAATGTATATATATATATATATATATATATATATATATATATATATATATATATATATATATATATATATATATATATATATATATATATATATATATATATATACTCAGGACGACCAGAGTGGATTGGATGAGAAATAGGAAAAATGATGACAACAAGAGCAGAAAAGGCATTAACCGAGTGGAGACGTAAATAGAAGCCATAGCTGTGCCGATAGTGGTGATGATCACTAGTTCCTCACTGCCACAATGAAATAAAAACAGATATCACCCAGCGTGAATATAGATAGAGTACCTACGTTTGATAAACTGATTTTTCAGAAAAAGAGCACAGAGAAACATTAGCAGTCTTTGATACGTTAAGAAACGAAGAACAGATAATCATTTAAGAATGGTGTGAAATTAAGACCATATATTTTTCAGTTGGTAGTGGCGAGTTATGACATAGAGTTACAAGCTGAAAACCATGAATATCGATTGATACATGGGTTAATACAAAAAGGAGACAAAGACGGAAAGTTTTCGAGGAAGTAAAGAAAATTACAAGTTAGAGCATGCTAATTATTCCGCTACTGACAATGAGGTCAAAAGAAAAACCAGGATTTACTGATGAGAATATCTAAACAGTAAAGCAGCTGAGGCTTACAAAACTATGAATTCAAGAAGTGGTTATAGTGTAAGAAATATTCATAGAATTATTATTGAAATTACGTCTGGGGCACAGAAGAAGAAGCATATATCCATATAAAAGATAGATGGCTCTGTTATAGTAACAGAAGATGAAGAAAGACAGTGTTGGATGGAACACTTTAGTGAGGTTATGAATAGTAGATATGAAGGGAATAATTTGATTGATATATACGAAGCTTATGAAGTCCTTTGATGTGCCCATGAATGCATTCAATGTGTTAGAAGTCAAAGCTATCCTTAAAATCCAAAGAGATGGAAAGCCACTGGATAAGATTGAATAATTGTAGAGATGATAATGAGCAAAAATAAAGTGACTGTTTGACAACTTACAATATTTTTCTGTAGTATGTGGCATGAGGAGGCAAAACGTGATGAATGGGAGTTAAGAGTGTTGGTGAAAATAGCAATAGAGAAAGATTGATGAAAAGCCTTAAGGTAGAAGATGCACTGACTAAATTTTCATTTTAAGATATGTTGTTCAGCAATGCGTAGAAGCTATAAGCTAAGGAGCCCCAGCAGGGGAAATAGCCTAATGAGGAAAGGAAACAAGGAAAACTAAAATATTTTAAGGACAGTAACAGCATAAAAGAAAACATTTCCTCTATACACTATACAAACTTCAAACAAAAACAAGAAGACAAAAAATTAGATAGATTAGTGTGCCCGAGTGTACCCTAAAGCAATAAAACTCTAAACCCAGTCAGAGGAAGACAGAGGTACAGAGGCTATGCCACTACCCAAGACTAGAGAACAATGGTTGGATTTTGTTTTTTTCTTCTCCCAGACTTGCTGTTCACCATAGATTCTACCCTTACTAAGCGGGAAGTAGCCAATGAACAATTACAGTGCAGTAGTTAAACCTTTGGGTGAAGAAGAATTGTTTGGTAATATAAATGTTATCAAGTGTGTGAGGACAGAGGAGAGTCTGTCTAGAATAGGTGTATGTGTAGCCAAAGGGAAAGTAAACCCTAACTAGAGAGAGGGATCCAATGAATTTATCTCTGGCAAAAGGACCCCAAACTCTCTGGAGGTAGTATTTCAACAAATGACTGGTGCCCCGGACAGCCTACTAACTGGAAATACATCTTGTGTATGGCTCTAAAATTAATCTATTAACTTGGCTCCAAAAGGCACTAGAAAAGTTTGAAGAGCCAGGCGTACGTGGCTGAGGACTAGGAAGCGTAAAGTAGGAGATAATAAATGGAGAATTAAAAGTTTAAAAGCTCCAGGTACACATAACTGATATGTAACTGAGACCCTTTGCTGTATTAATTATGGGGGAGATGATAACGATAATGTTGAAAAGTGATGCCATCCCTAGGGACAGGGGAATAGCGGTGTATTTTAGGACTGAGTACCCTGCTTCTCATAAGTCCTGCTATCAATGTGGATGTCATGAGATTCAGGTAATAAAAGTTTGTGGCAGGCATAACAACTTTTATTTGTGTTCGATCTACCGGAATCCATATATGGATGATTCTATCTTTGATTGTCTTCTTACCATTATGGCTTAGATACAAGATGATGATAGAAAGGCTTCTTTTGTCTTTGCTGGTGATT
>NC_090734.1:31538625-31551125 GCF_036898095.1 Palaemon carinicauda | reverse complement strand
AAGCTACTGGAATTTGAATATATCCCAAATAGATACACGGTTAGGTGTGTGGCATTGTTTATACTAGTACACTTTAAGGAACACTTATGATTGTTCAGCATTTGAATAGTTCTTTTTTCTTTTGGTTACTTAAATAATTTCTTTATCTGCTTATTATGAGGCTGGAGTGTAAAAGGGTACTAATTTGTTCTCAAAATGTTTAATTGAATTTGACAAAACAATATTAACGTAATTTTAGCAGTCTTAGTTTTTTATTAAATCTCTTTCTAATTTTATCATAATTTTTTTTTCTCCCACACTGTGTCCTGTTGTCAGTATTAAAAAAAAAATTCCCCATCACCTAATGTTCTGACACTTTACTTGAGCTTGAAGCTATCTTCATGCTCAAGATATTCATGTATATTGCTCATTTTCCCAGAAATGTATCAGCAGTAATGCAACATGTTTACTCATGAAACTCAAGGTAAGGGAAGATATGGAGAAAGTAAGGTTCTTGCAGGGTCCCTTTGCCCAGTATAAAATCAAGGGGTGGTGCCCAGTACCCAGTTCATCCTTGATTGTTTTCCTTTTACCAATATTTTTAGGTATTCCACCATTGTAGATTTTTTGTGTTGTGAATGTTGGAGTGTGGTCGGCACTCAGACACTAGGCAGTTTGGGTGCTACCTCTAGCCACAGTCTGCAAACCACTATATAATTTTTGGTGCCCAGACCATGGAAACACTAACCTTTAGACATGGCCCCGTCATCGAGTAATCGCTGAAAGGCTAAGAAGAGCCTGAGCCGGGATGTGGAGAGTCTTGTCCAGATTGTCAGTGACCTGGCAACTCAGTTCAAGTCCCTGACACTTCAAGTGGCAGCCTGAAAAGCGTTGAGGCGTCACCAACGTGCCACGTTTCCTCTGTGGCCACAACTACAGTGACCACCAGTGCTCCTTCTACGTCCCGAGCTTGGCCAAATATCAATAGTCTGGCAATCCCAGTAACTGGAGAAGAGCCAGGTATTGGAGGTCTCCAGCCCCCTTCAGGGTTCATACCGTTACTTCCCCCTGTACCAGGCTTCTGGGAGTCTCCTGCTCTGAGTTGACTGCTTGCTTCCTCGCCTGTACCGGCAAATAACCCCGTTAGTCCGTCAGAGACTGCAGCCAGTAGACTAGGGGAGCAGTTCCTGGAAAACCCAGCCGAAGCCAGTAGGCCAGAAGAGGCTACAGCAGTTATGGCTGAGGCAGTTCTTGCCCAGACAAGGGCTATTGCAGAGCGGAAACGCCAAGCAAAGGAAAAGGCCCGACCAGCATTACCTGGAACTCTGACTATGTCCCAGAAGTCAACCAGCAATGATACTGGTAGCGAGACTTCTGGTAACACTTCCAGCTCCTGTCTCAGTGTCAGCTCAGATGACACTGTCGTCACTGCCCACGGCCAGTCCCTCCCGACAGAACGCAGTCTGTCTGATCTGCTCAAGGTCCTCGACTCCAGGAGGAACCCCCAAGCCTGGAATCTTCCAGCTGGAAACTGGCCCGAGCTTTGCCAGATTCCTGAGGGATTTTGAGGCCTACTGCGCCAGCAAATATACCACAGGATGATATGGCCTGTGGACTGTTGAGCTAGAAAGACTCCTACAGGGGAAATCAAGGAGGCTTTCTCGGCCGTATGGGGTCCCGGGACCTCATGCTACGACATGAAGGAGCGCCTCCTCAACTGGTGCCATATGGGGTCCCGGGACCTCATACCACGACATGAAGGAGCGCCTCCTCAACTGGTGCCGAGAAGCCTGAGAGAGGCGTGATGCGGGCAGGAAGGCCCGGTTCAGCAGCACCACCTGTGGTGAGGGCAAACTGCTGAAGATTTACGCCATCCGGTTGGCCTCCCTGTACAGGTCGTCCTATACTTGCTATAGTTTGGACCGAAGGGAACCTAGGCGGAAGCTCCTCAGAACTGTTCCGAGCAGAGCTGAGAGGTGGTTGGAACAGTCCCCGGCCACCATTAATGTGTCCGCTGGCCGTCAGGCCACTTGGAAGGATGTACTACAGGTGTTGAGTGTTCTCGACGAGGCCTCCTGTCAGCAAAGCCAGAAGGCAGAGGATTTGGCTATCAGTCGGTGTAGGATAGTCGTGGCATGGCTCGTAGGCTGACAGCATTGCCATGGTTCTCCCCAGGCGCCGTTCACCTGAACCTGAGAGAGCATATTCAAGTACTCCTCGACCTGTCCCCAAACCTGCACCTGTGGAAGTGCCTCTGTCACCATCGCGCATCAATGATATTTCTGCTCATTTCCAGAGAAGGTACTGCCCATGGTGCCAGTAATCAGGGCACCTTATGGACGAGTGTCGCAGACAAATCAACCTGTGTCTACTTTGTGGTTCGTTCAACCATCATGTCACACAGTGTGGACGACAGGTGCCACCTATAAGCAGATCACTGGTCCAAAAGACAGCTAATGCCTGCAGCCCTTGGAGGGAGACCCTATCTGTCCAGACTCCTTCAAGGTGGAGAGCAGTACCGGTGAGTGCTACTCCAACCCCGTCATCCTATTCTGGATCGAACAGTAGCCAGGAGAGCCGGAGTGGGAGCGAGTCTAGTGCTCCTTCTTGCACTGTGGAGAAGAAGAAAAGGAAGAGCAAGAGAGCAAAGCTCAGGGAGTCATGAACTGAGGAGAATTTTACGGCTTTAAACACCAGGCCTTCGATGTAGAAGATGGCACTACATCAAAGAAGGGTGTGAGTGCTAGGGTGCGTGTTCCTAGTATTCCGGTGTCAGCCTCGGAAATCATGATTTCCAAAGTTACCCCTCGACCTGGAAAAGTCGCTACACCTACAATGACTCTTTCAGGATTGGCCAATGATAACCTGTCCTTGATATTGTCCAGATCTTCTCCAACTGACCTCTCCAGGGAGGAAGCAGGAACTGAGGCTGTAGTGAAAACCCTTCGTAGGGTGAACCTGTCGCAGTTGGCTCCTGTACCACTTATGGTTTTCCTAGTGACCGTGTTAGATTTTCCACCGGGAACGTTGGATGCTCTCATTGGCTCCAGAGCTAAGGTCAACCTCCTGTCATCGACAGTAGTACAGGATTACCAGTCGCAGATGGTACCCAGCACCATTGGTTTGAAGCTTTTAGGGCAAATAGGACCTTAGACCTTAGGTACTGTACTATTGATCCCTATACTGCATGGAATGACATTTGCCCCGAGTATGTTCCATGTAGTGCCTTCAGAGACTCTGGCTGAGCACGTAGTGCTTGGTTACCAGTTCTCGAGAGCAAATGGGGTGATAGTTGATGGAGCCCGAAATCGGCTGAGCGTTGGCAGTACTCCCAAAATCCCTCTTTGGGAGTATTATGTCTCAATACATGGAGCCTGTTGTCAGCAAGTGCTTTACGCACTTGAGGTCCACGCAGCCGAATCAGTACTTCTCCGGTTACTGTAAACTTTCCTAAGGGACTTGATACCTCTTTTAGATGGCTTGTCCTCCGACCAACTGTTATCCGGAAATTTATTATGTTGGCGACATCATAACCCCCGGTCTGTCAAGGAAAGCTAAAGCAATCCCTGGCATCCTCGAACTGAATGATGGAGAAGCCTCAGTTTTATTAAAGGGTTTATCTGAAGAAACTACCAAGATCAAGAAGAGCGATCTGTTGGGGAAGGTGTTCACCATTGCAATATTAGATGCTCATTTATTTTGCCTCATAGCACAGGAGCAAGTCGTGAACTGCTGGACGGAAGGGTCAGGTGTCGTACCCGACTCTCAGTTGAAGGGAGCCAAGCTCCGGGATTCCCTAGTTCAGCAGTTTCTGAAAGATGCCAGTCGACTAGGCTTCAAACTGGTCACGTCTAGCAAAAACAAGATCAAAGAAATGTGTTGATATATATATATATATATATATATATATATATATATATATATATATATATATATATATATATATATATATATATATATATATATATATATATATATATATATATATATTTATATATATATATATATATATATATATATATATATATATATATATATATATATATATATATATATAAATATATATATATATATATATATATATATATATATATATATATATATATATATATATATATATATATATATATATATATATATATATATATATATATATATATATATATATTCATATACTGTATATATATATACATATATATATATATATATATATATATATATATATATATATATATATATATATATATGTATGTATGTATGTATGTATAAATATATACATATGTATGTATATATATGGATAAATAAATATATATTAGCTTCTCAAGATCTCTACATTGATAATGTTCCTTTTTGTTTACCCAACTGCTTTAATAAATATTTGTGAGATTTTAATCTAAATTATTCCTTAAACGAATCTTACGAATACTTATAGGGCTGGAAAAGTCTATTAAACTGTAACCAACAGTTATTTCCTTTTATTTCTCATTTCACTTACTCGAAAAATATATCTATAATAAACTAAATATTTGTACTGACAGCGCGCAATGGCAAAATAATTATTTAGCTCACCCAGAATGCACTCTTTCTTTACATAAATATTTCATCAGTTGAAATTGGTTTCAACGAAAAGCCCGTATAAGAACCAGCCCAGAATAAAATGATGTGTAAAGCTATAAGATTAACTTTTCTTGGAAAAGGTTCGCTTATTGGATATGTTAACGTCGATATATTTATCACTGTGGTCATCTTTTAAATATTTCACAAATGTTTAATAAATAAATGAATAATATCTAGAGTGTATGATTATTTCTTATCACTGCATGTTGTCCAAGATTTTTCTTTATATAATATAACAACATTATTAGACACTCTCAATAATTATTATCTAGATTTTTCTTTTTAAAGTATAGCGAGCAAATAGTTGTATAATCAACTACCACAACATAAGAATAAACATGATATCTTTAGCTTATATCATGATTTTGAAGGCAAACATAACAAAAAAAAAAAAAATTGAAATCTATTAAGCTCTGAACAGCACGTGTCTCATAAATCCAGCTGTAGGAATATTTACTTTTACCCACAAGACTTAGAAGTCCCCAGCGATCCAACACACACGAAAAGAAATAAACGGGGCAACACAAGTCTTCCGTCGCAACGACACTAGCAAACCACCATTTAACACAGGCCCTTTCCTCGTGATCTGCCGGACACCCAAGGCTTTCCTTTTTAACATTCGTGGCAATAAAAACTGGGTCTTCATTGATCGCCTAGAACCTGCGTATCTCCTGCATGAAGACCCGTGTACGTACTCCCAATTTCATACATAAGTCTTTTCTAGGGGATGGTGGAGCAGTGTATCACACGTGTTTCAAATATGCTCATACAATGTATTGCTATCGTTTCATCCTACACTGATAATAAACTCACCTGTTTAAGCTGGGCATGTAATGTTTCATATATATATATATATATATATATATATATATATATATATATATATATATATATATATATATATATATATATATATATATATATATATATATATATATATATATACAATGTGTTAGGTTCTTATAGAAAAGTTGCCACATTGGTCACTCCGGGGTCTTTAATGTGGCAACCTCTTAGTTCGAACTTAAAAGCTACGTTGCCACAGATTCGTGAAGTTATCAAAAAGAGGATTAATTATTCTTTTATATCCAAATAACAGATCACCATGAAACATGTAGTAGGAGGACATGTTGAATTACTGGCGAATTTATAAAACTGAATTATTTACATATTTGCACACATAAGACTTAGGTTCCGCTATATCAGAAAGTATACTGTTCTACATTAAGGAAGAAAACCAAAAAAAAAAAAGACATTTATGAAAACTATGAATCGTTGGATATGAATCTTGCAATTAATATATTTGCTATTGCCTAACTATCAATGTACATATCGGTTATAAAAACATTCATATGAATACTATAAATGTAAAATATATTTTCATTGTCAACAGATGTAATCACGCCACTAGAATCTTAAAGCCATATATATTTCCATCCACCCCTTCTGTTTATGATCTTTCTAAACTAGTCTATACCAGCAAATTTTCTCAGTTCACCAATCCACCGCCTTCCCTTCCTTCTTGTGCTCCTTTTGCAATCTCTAGGGAGCCGTTCTGTTATTACTATTATCCATCTATTATCTTTCATTCTTATTATATGCCTTTTCCATGCCCATTTCTTTTTTCACATACAGTTCAAATATCCGCTACTTTAGATTGCGCTCGTATCCATATTGCTCTTTTTCATTCTCTTGGTGTTATTCCCATCATTATTCTTTCCATAGATCTGAGTTGTAACTAGCTTATGCTCTAAGACCTTAGAAAGACTCCTAGTTTCAGATGATTAGTTAATAATGGTAAGATCTTTCAATTAAATGCTTTTCTTTTGTTAGAAAGTGATATTTTGCTTTTCTACTACCCGTGTGTCATACAATCGTACATAGTAACGACATTTCTTTTATATATATATATATATATATATATATATATATATATATATATATATATATATATATATATATATATATATATATATATATATATATATATATATATATATATATATATATATATATATATTATATATATATATATATATATATATATATATATATATATATATATATATATATATATATATATATATATTATCCTTTGTATCCTCGCTCTCCGCTCACACAAACAGCTACTTGTGTTAACCTGTCTTCCTACTTCAGTGTTAACGGTTAACAGAACTGGTTGCGGTTTTGTTAACACTTTTCGTAATCTCATTTTGTATACCAAAAGCTCCACATTCCATGGTTATAATTTTTTTAATTTATGTCACAAGCCCTTTGAAAACACTTACAGATTCCCCGAACTACATATATTCATTAATAATCTCTAGAGGTTAGCCCATAACCCTTATTTGTTGACTCTGCATTTTCATTGAACATCATATTAGTTTTGCTTATATCTATTTTTTTTCCTACATATATATATATATATATATATATATATATATATATATATATATATATATATATATATATATATATATATATATATATATATATATATATATATATATATATATATATATATATATATATACATTAGTATGCTACTGTTATTAACACACATTGAGTATGTGTTGTTTGAGATGTTGAGTCTTGAATTAAAGTCAATCATGGTAACTTTAAAATGGTTTATTCTCTAAAAACCACAGTGTTAAACATCTCCATCATAGGAGTATGGCTGGTTTGGTCGGATGACCAATTCAGGTGAAGTATAGATAAGAACTGTCTAAAATATCGATATCACAGATATCGTATATTTAGTTGTCTCAGCATTTAAACACGATATGTAAACTTTACATTAATTTAGGAAGACACCTGCATCCGGTGGCGAAACAATCTTTCACACGGTATGCATTTGTGTTTATGCTTCAGAAAAATGTTACATTGCAGAAAGATGCAATTTGCATCCAGTTATGATTTTGTCTGACTACAGCAAATCTTACGCTAGCTTCTTCTTCCACAATGACATATTACGTCATGTGTTTTAAACATGTAATAACTAACTATTACATTAGCTCGGCCAGCTATCTCAATTTTTTTTTTTCTAAAAATTTAACAACACGCCAAAATATGTTCACTAGGAGTGTGACTGGATATATGTATTATTCTTTGTTTAACTTTAGCCATAAGCAAATGAGGACGAATGTCCAAATAGGCACATCAAAAAAAAATAATAACAATAATGCATATGAAAATATATTACCAAAGCGAAGAAAAAAATTGCATGATAAATACAGATCACATATATGGTACATTGCTAGCAAATGATTATATGGTTCCAGAAAAAATACTGATATACATATGATTCGGTAATTTGTTAAAGAATAATTGTTACCTTTGTCAGAAGCATAGATTAACACAATACGGTAATTAATAAAAATAATTGTTACCTTGGTAAAGATTCAATTTTAGTGCACAAACGCGAATTCCTGGTACGTACACCTACCACGGTTTCGTACATATATATATATATATATATATATATATATATATATATATATATATTATATATATATATATATATATATATATATATATATATATATATATATATATATATATATATATATATATATATATATATATATATATATATATATATATATATATATATATATATATATATATATATATATATATATATATATAGGGCTTATATATTTTATTAGATGCCCATAGATTCTGTTATTTTTATTTTTTTTCTCTTTTCTTTTAACATTCCGGCTTATATATTTTATTAGATGCCTAGAGAAAAAAATGATTTATTTTTTTATATGTTTTTTAAATGTATTTTTAACAATGCAAATGTTCTATAGTTTCTTCAATTACATATTACTAGCGTACTAACTGCTTTTCGTACACACGCTATTCCCAGACAATTTTACTCCTTTTAGCGAATGAAGTGGCCACTTTCAAACGGCTTTAAACTGAATTAAATAAGGAGTTTTTTCTGGACATGGCAAAACGTTCTGTTTTAGCTGCAAACTGTTCCTTAACCTACGCCAAACAAGTATGTTTACGGTGATAAATATCATCACCGTCACAACTGTTCCTGCTAGTAGTATGGGGTGAAGAAATTCCTTATAAGTCGGTGACTGGTGGTCCATCTCGGTCAATTTCATCAACCGCTCGGCTACCTGTTTGTTGTATGGGAGAGGTGGTGATGGCATTTTAGTCGCCCACGTGAAGTTCGAGAAGTAGGCTCGTTCTCTGATGATGGTTTTGATCCCGGTCACCATGGAATTAGGGGAAGTCCCGATACAACCATCTGCTGCAACGAAGATTTTGGCATAGGACATGGATCCGTCCGGGCATGATACATTGAAGCCGTCCTTGTCATATCGTATCCACGAGCCATTGTTCAGTCTGCAATTGAACTCATTATTGTCAAAGGGATAAAGCTTATCCAGACAATTTTCACTTGTATGGGGGAGAGCACTGTCTAGCACTATACCTAACTTGCATGAATCCATTAAGTTTTTATGGAATTCAAATGAGTCAGCTGTACATATCTTTCTATCCATTGCGTCTGAACAGTGAGTTAATTGATTTAAGTCTTTAATGACCGTATATGTTTCCTTGTCTGGGGAAATCAATACGTGTCCTGTCAAACTGGATATTACTGGATTTGAGTGATTCGTCATGAAAGTCGGAAATGGTGATATCCTGTAAGATTGCCAGGCATCAGAAGAATCAAAGGGAATTGTAATCCTAATCTTGTTATTATCAACGCTTACTGTAATTAGGCTGTAATAAAATTCTAACATACGTTAGTCTAACAAAGGAACATAGTCTAGTTTCTCCCGTCCGTTCTCCAGAACTAACTTTAAGTATTTTATAGGCAACAAATGGGGCGACAGTACACCTTTAGTTGCTAATGTGTATAGCTTCTACATAATCTTTGGATTTCTCAATGAAATGTGCAATTCTGTTATGTATGTGAGATATTTTTGAATCATAATACGTTAACATTGCCAACAAATCCTGTACTTCCATAATCTGACTGATATTACTGGAATGATCATTTACTAAATCCATAATTTGATTAATTGAAGCTAACTGATTCCTTAGTTCTGACATAATCAATTCATCTTCATGAGTCAAAAACTCAATTTTCTTATTTTGATTACTAATCTTAAGACGATTGGAAATTCCTAAACCTAAACTTGCAATAGACCCAAAGATGTTTAATGCAGCAAAAATAAACGGGTTTCGTCTTTCTTTATGTTCGTGCCCTACAGTCCACATCAAAAGTTCACGAGCCAAAGATTCTGTCTCGTAAGTCTTATTTTGCAAGTCATCAGATAGCATCTCTGCAACTTTTAGTGCCGATCCAAGCAAACTCTCTGTAGTCAAATGAAAATGTCTTCTATGCAACTCATCTAATGAGACAGCAAACCTTAAAATCGCGCTTTTTAAGCTAGTGACATCATTCTCTGGAAGAAAAATTGCTTGCATATGCACTTCTACAATTACGTTGCTTGGTGTAATAAAAACGTCTTCTTGTCTTTCAACTAGAGTGCCATATTTAAAATCTATACTTTTAGTTTTAGAGCTCGTCCCACTCGAGAAAAATGTCTGAGCGAACAATATCACTCCCAACAACAAAAAATTCATCTTGGAACCCTGTAACGAGAAAAATATTTGTAATTACTCCTGTATTAAGAAGAAAACTTTTAATCATACAAATAAAAATCTTTCCCTCACTTCCTCCCCTCTCTTTTTTTTTTTATTTCTTATGTGAGCCAATGGTAATATTCTCTCATCCGTGGGTTGGGATACGTTTTGAACTCTAAACCTATTGGCCGTTAATGTTTCCAAAATGTTGAATGGGCCTTCAAACTTGGGTGTTAGTTTATAATTGAGTACTTTACATACATTTACCTGTATATATACATTATCACCCACGGTATATGTTTTAGTTGGCTTCGCTATTTTATCATGATTCCTTTTCATTATGATTTGTGATTCTTCTAAATTCTTTCGAAGGATATCATATCGACTTTTGCTTGCATTTATACATTCTTTTAAAGGATTTGATAGATTAGTTGTAGGCGTTAATACATGGAAAGGCGTTCTAACTGGGGTACCATAAAATGTCTTCTATGCAACTCATATAATGAGACAGCAAACCTTATTAGTGTGCTACTGTTATTAGCACACATTGAGTATGTGTTGTTTGAGATGTTGAGTCTTTCTCTAAAACAACAGTGTTAAATATCTCCATCACAGGAGTATAGCTGGTTTTTACAGCTTTATTGTTGATTTCTTGAAGATCTTCCTCTAATTCTTAGAGTCTTATTATTAATTTCTTGAAGATCTTTCTCTGATTCTTAGAGTTTCAGCGCTGCCACCATTTATTAGTAAGCTACTGTTAATAACACACATTGAGTATGTGTTGTTTGAGATGTTGAGTCTTGAATTAAAGTCAAGCATGGTAACTTTAAAATGGTTTATTCTCTAAAAACAACAGTGTTAAACATCTCCATCATAGTTTTATAGCTGGTTTGGTCGGATGACCAATTCAGGTGAAGTATAGATAAGAACTGCCTAAAATATTGATATCACAGATATCGTATATTTAGTTGTCTCAGCATTTAAACACAATATGTAAACTTTACATTAGTCTAGGAAGACACCTGCATCCAGTGGCGACACAATCTTTCACACGGTATGCATTTGTGTTCATGCTTCAGAAAAATGTTACATTGCTGAGAGATGCAAAATGCATCCTGTTATGATTTTGTCTGACTACAGCAAATCTCACACTAGCTTCTTCTTCCCCAATGACATATTATGTCATGTGTTTTAAACATGTAATAACTAACTATTAGATATATATATATATATATATATATATATATATATATATATATATATATATATATATATATATATATATATATATATATATATATATATATATATATATATATATATATATATATAATATATATATATATATATATATATTATATATATATATATATATATATATATATATATATATATATATATATATATATATATATATATATATATATATATAAATCTTTTTTCCACTTCTGTAATTCATCACACGATTCACTAAAAAATAATTATGTCCTCTGCTAATCCAGTGATTAAGGTATTCCCCCATTAAGATTACCGGCTACAGATCTCCAATAAAAATGGTTAAACACTTTTTTCTAGGCACATTGTAAATAGTTTAGGGGAAACTAGGTATCTCTCTAACTCCTTTCTTAATTCTGATTTTCACGCTATATGTATTTTTATGATTGCTGTATTTCGTGCATAGATATGTTTAGGGGTTCTAACATAAGATTCATCAGTAAGGGTCATTTATATAATCAAACGGTTATTATAGGATTTACTCTTACACAGGTACAATGCCCTAAATTATTATCATAATGGCCTCACAAATTCAAATTTTTCTGTTAAAAAAAATACTTTCCTCCTTCGCCAAAATGCTAATAAGAATTTTACATTTAATGTTGAGAACATCGTCTTATGCAATTATATTCGAGATTTATCGGACTCTTTCTTCGAAAATTAAAATAAAAAATCCTTCTGAATAACCATTTTGAGTAGAATTTATAAATAGTGGGATGACATCAAAAGCTAATATCTTGATTTTTTTCTTTAATAATACATTTCCAATATGAATTCCTAATCAAAAGAACTTCATTAATTTCCGTATCACTGCTTAAAGCTAATGTAAACGCATGATAAGAGATAAATTTTCCATGAAAAAAGTCTCATATAATTTGATTTTAACTGCTTGATTCAATGAATCTTTATTCTTGAGGGAAGGGCTTACTAATACGACTGGGAAAATAAATTTATGTACTGGGAATTGCCTTAAGAACTAATAAAACCACTACAATACCATATTTTTTCAATCA
>NC_090734.1:31529221-31530625 GCF_036898095.1 Palaemon carinicauda | reverse complement strand
ACAAATAAAAATCTTTCCCTCACTTCCTCCCCTCTCTTTTTTTTTTTATTTCTTATGTGAGCCAATGGTAATATTCTCTCATCCGTGGGTTGGGATACGTTTTGAACTCTAAACCTATTGGCCGTTAATGTTTCCAAAATGTTGAATGGGCCTTCAAACTTGGGTGTTAGTTTATAATTGAGTACTTTACATACATTTACCTGTATATATACATTATCACCCACGGTATATGTTTTAGTTGGCTTCGCTATTTTATCATGATTCCTTTTCATTATGATTTGTGATTCTTCTAAATTCTTTCGAAGGATATCATATCGACTTTTGCTTGCATTTATACATTCTTTTAAAGGATTTGATAGATTAGTTGTAGGCGTTAATACATGGAAAGGCGTTCTAACTGGGGTACCATAAAATGTCTTCTATGCAACTCATATAATGAGACAGCAAACCTTATTAGTGTGCTACTGTTATTAGCACACATTGAGTATGTGTTGTTTGAGATGTTGAGTCTTTCTCTAAAACAACAGTGTTAAATATCTCCATCACAGGAGTATAGCTGGTTTTTACAGCTTTATTGTTGATTTCTTGAAGATCTTCCTCTAATTCTTAGAGTCTTATTATTAATTTCTTGAAGATCTTTCTCTGATTCTTAGAGTTTCAGCGCTGCCACCATTTATTAGTAAGCTACTGTTAATAACACACATTGAGTATGTGTTGTTTGAGATGTTGAGTCTTGAATTAAAGTCAAGCATGGTAACTTTAAAATGGTTTATTCTCTAAAAACAACAGTGTTAAACATCTCCATCATAGTTTTATAGCTGGTTTGGTCGGATGACCAATTCAGGTGAAGTATAGATAAGAACTGCCTAAAATATTGATATCACAGATATCGTATATTTAGTTGTCTCAGCATTTAAACACAATATGTAAACTTTACATTAGTCTAGGAAGACACCTGCATCCAGTGGCGACACAATCTTTCACACGGTATGCATTTGTGTTCATGCTTCAGAAAAATGTTACATTGCTGAGAGATGCAAAATGCATCCTGTTATGATTTTGTCTGACTACAGCAAATCTCACACTAGCTTCTTCTTCCCCAATGACATATTATGTCATGTGTTTTAAACATGTAATAACTAACTATTAGATATATATATATATATATATATATATATATATTAATATATATATATATATATATATATATATATAAATCTTTTTTCCACTTCTGTAATTCATCACACGATTCACTAAAAAATAATTATGTCCTCTGCTAATCCAGTGATTAAGGTATTCCCCCATTAAGATTACCGGCTACAGATCTCCAATAAAATGGTTAAACACTTTTTTCTAGGCACATTGTAAATAGTTTAGGGGAAACTAGGTATCTCTCTAACTCCT
>NC_090734.1:31494221-31524221 GCF_036898095.1 Palaemon carinicauda | reverse complement strand
CTGCCGAGATGACGAGGGCATATTTGGGAGTGGTTCTTAGTCCCAGCAGGACCCAGGAAAGCTGACTAAACCAGTTGAAATCCTTGCAGCGGGACATCAAAGCTACTTTGAGGGTGCGAAGAAAACGTTCAACCATTCCATTGGCAGCGGGGTTGTAGGGAGTTGTCTGATGTAGGGTGATGCTCATGAGTTTTGCTAATGATGTCCATAATTGAGAGGTGAAAGTGGTACCCCTGTCAGAAGTAATACGCTCAGGGATACCTAATCTTGCAAAATATCGTGATAGTAAGGCAGTTGTACATGAGGCGGACGTTGCAGTTTCCATGGGAATGGCCTTAGGCCAACGAGTGAAGCGGTCGATGACAGTAAAAACGCTAAGGTTGAGGAAAGGTGACCACTCATGAATCCGTGTCGATGTACTTTGGAAGTTTGGCAAGAAGTACAGGCCCGGACCCAATCCTTAGCATCCTTAGAAATGCCGTGCCAAATGAATTTCGTCTTCAGCAGCTGTGCAGTAGAATGGCATGAGGTATGTGAAAGGCCGTGAATGAAATCAAACTTATGTCAGTGCAAGGGAGCAGGAATCCAAGGTCGCAGTGTACCAGTACTGACGTCACAGAGGAGCGAGATGTTGGAGTTATCGATGGGGATATCTTCCATTGGAGGTATGTACAGGATGTCCTACATGCTTGATACTCTGGATCTTGTCTTTAGGCTTCAGCCAAGGGGTAGCAATGTAATCCCAGTTGAACGGCAGCAAACGTGTTTCTTGATAGGGTATCGGGAACGTGATTGTTTTCTCTGGGATGTGTTGAAGGGTGCAATTGTATTCAGCCACGGTGGAGAGATGTCTACGTTGACGGGCGGACCAGGCGTCAGACTGTTGAGTGAAGGCATGCACCAGAGGCATATGGTCTGTGCGAATGACGAAGGGCGTATCTTCTAAGAAATAGCGAAAGTGACGGATAGCCAAGTGCATCACCAGCAATTTGCAATCGAAGGTAGAATAACCCGATTCTGCCTTGGACAGTATTTTGCCAAAGAAAGCCAATGGGCAGGGCGACCCGTTGACCAACTGTTCACGTACTGCACCAATAGCGATGTCGCTGGCATCGGTGGAGAGAAGGAGAGGGGCATATGGGATAGGAAAAGTGAGAGCTGCAGCAGTTGATATGGCTTTCTTTGCATTGCAGAAGGTCGCTTCTTGAAAGGGACCCTATTTCAGGTCTTTTGGCTTAGCCTTGAGGGAGGGATAGAGGGGAGCAAGAGTGGCGGCAATGGCTGTCAGAAAATGGTGATAATAGTTGATTATGCCCAAGAATTCTTGCAGAGCTTTGACGGTCGAGAGCGTGGGGAAGTACTGAACGGCTGCTACCTTCTCAAGGAGGGGATGGACTCCTTCAGGAGTGATGCGGTGCACTACGAACGACACTACGTTGGCGCCAAAGGTACACTTGTCTTACCGGACTACAAGGCCGTTTTGTTGCAGGAGGTCGAGCACGATGCGCAGGTGACGGAGGTGTTCCTCTTTTGATGAGGAGAACACATGTATGTCGTCCACATAACATACACAGAAAGGGAGGTCCCCTAAGAGGCCATCCATGAGACGTTGAAAAGTGGACCCAGCATTACGAAGGCCAAAACAGGAGTAATTGAAGGTGTATGTACCAAACGCAGTGATGTTGGCGGTCTTGGAGATGTCTTCTGGGTTCATAGGCACCTGATAATACCCCTTCAGCAGGTCAAGCGTGGAGAAAACCTTCGCTTTGTGCAAGTAGGAGGTCAGGTCGGCGATGTTTGGGAGAGGGTAGTAATCCGGATCTGTTTACATGTTCAGGCGCCTGTAATCCCCGCACGGAAGGAGGGAGCTGTCTTTCTTCAGAACGATGTGTAAGGTTGATGACCATGGGCTGGAGGCCTTTTGGCAAAGGCCCATTTCCTCCATTTCGGCGAATGTCTCTTTGGCGGCTGCCAATCATTCCGGTGCCAGACGTCTGAATTTTGCTAAGACTAGGGGTCCCGTCGTTTTAATATGGGGATAAATACCGTGCTTGGCAGGAGCCGTGGGCGTTTGGTGAAGTTCTGGACGGAAAACTTCCGGATTCGACATGAGGAGGTGGGCATTGGTATCCGTGCATGCGCTGATGTGGAGAGAGAGGTGGGAGGGGGGCACGTTGAATAGGTGTCGACATGTATGATTTTGCGTTTACCAATCGTCGGTGGGTGACATTGACCAGAAGATGGATATGAGAAATGAAATCCTCGACAAGGATTGGCAATGTGACGTCAGCAACGAGAAACTTCCAATTAAATTTACCGTTTCCAAACGATAATGTAGAGGTAAATATGTGGAAATTATTGATGATAATTGTTTTAATGGATGTGAATGGCGGTCGGATAATAGAAAGTTGCTGGAAAATTTTTCGGGAGTAATTTAACATTTAGGTAAGGAAGAACAAAGGACTTAGAAAAAATTAGTATCTAATTGTAAGGAATTATTTTCGGATGTACCGGGTAGGACTTCAGTCCTTGAACATGATGTAGATGTAGGGAGCAAAACTCCTGTGAAACTATCTCCTTACAGGTTGAATCCCTTAAAAAATGAGGTTGTAGCGAAGGAAGTGGATTATATGTTAAAACATGACCTAATTGAACGTAGTCAAAGTCCTTGGTCATCACCGGTTGTATTGGTAAAGAAATCCGACGGTGATTTCAGGTTATGTTTGGATTACTGTAAGTTGAATGAGTTATCTAAATCTGATTGTTATCCATTACCTCGCATTGAGGATTGTATTGATCGAATGGGTAAGGCCAAATAAATTAGTAAATTCGATTTGTTGAAAGGTTATTGGCAAGTTCCTCTTTTAAAGCGGGCAAGGGCCCTTTCTGCTTTCGTAACACCACAGGGAATGTTTCAATGTAAAGTTATGCTGTTTGGTATGAAGAACGTGGCTGCCACCTTTCAGAGGTTAATGAATACTTTAGTCTATGGTTTAGAAGGATATGTTGTGTATATTGATGATATTGTTATTTATAATGATGATGGGGAATCTCATTTAAAACGTATTATGGCACTATTTGAGGTGTTGAAAAAGGCATGTTTGGTAATTAATTTAAAGAAAATATAATTCGCAAAGGCGAAGGTGGTATATTTGGGTCATGAGGTTGGTAATGGTAATGTTGCTCCTAAGCAGGCCAATATCAAAAGTATTGAAAACATTGTAGTCCCTACGTGTAAGAAGGATGTCAAAAGATTCCTTGGTTTGAGTGGGTACTACCGAAGGTTTTTTTTAAATTTTTCGGATATATCCGATCCGTTGACAAATCTCTTGAGGAAGAAGGTAGCTTTTGTCTGGAGAGATAAAACACAAAGAGCTTTTGATAATTTAAAAAGAGTATTGATTAATTTCCCCGTTTTAAGAGCTCCAGATTTTTACCCTCCTTTTTCTCTTGCCATGGACGCAAGTGACGTTGGTGTAAGAGCGGTATTGTTGCAGAATGACGAAAAGGGAGTTTCTCATCCCGTCACACTCTTTTCGAAGAAGTTGTCCTCCACAAACGTAGGTTCTCCACTATAGAGAAGGAGACTCTTACGTTGTTATTTGCTATTAACCATTTTCAGGTTTATCTCTCCTCCACAGATACACCTATTAAGGTCTTGACAGATCATAATCCCTTGACCTTCACCAGCAGTTACAAGAATAAAAATCAAAGATTGATGAGGTGGAGTCTCATGCTGCAAGAGTGGAATTTAGAATTTTCCCACATCCCAGGAAAAGATAATATTGTTGCTGATTATCTCTCACGCAGCATTGAATAGTAGTTATTGGCAGAGGGTTATGAAGGTAAAGGTAGTATCTGTACCGTTCTAATTATGGTGTGTGTGCTGTTGAAGTGGGCATGTAGTGAGTAGAAACAAATGTATATTCAAGATTTATTAATCATGGTTTCTTTACAGTAGACAATAATGTTTTAGGTGTAGTATGCAGGATATTTAAGTTTAAAAGGTGAGGGTGATCATTGGTACTTTCTAATGGTTGATTAATTAGGTGGTCTAATGTTTTGAGGTATCAGGTACGATAAGGTTTATAATAAGCTAAGAAAAGAGATATGCACTAATCCGTCTATTCTGTATTTTCCGGCTAATAATTATGCTTCATCGATTTTGTGTGTTTGTTTGCACAAGGGAGTCTTGTGGTGGTCTTCTCTGTGTTGTTCGGTGTGTGTGTATGTATTGAACACTATGGTGATAAGGGTGATATAACACTGAAATAGACAGTGGTTTTTTATCCCAACATTTATTAATAGTGAGTGAGGTGTATTCCTGAAGTTGAATAGTGTTTTGAGTGTGGAAAAGGTTATTGCCTTTGGACAATATAACCAGAATCCGGTTGTTAGAGCGATGACTCGCTCCAAAGTTTAGTGAAGTGTGAGTGATGCGAAACTCTTAGGTTGGGTATTTATTTATCAGATGGTGATGTTGAGAGTTTTTGATTTTGGAAACCTTTCTTGTGATAGTATTGAGTTTATAAGGTTGTTAGTATTTGTTATATATTGCTATCCTTGTGAGCTACAATCCTGGGTACTTGCTACCCTCTTTCCTTTTGTTTAAGTCATGTTTTTGCAGTTTGTTTAATGATTATTTTTGAGTGTTAGTTTAATATTTCAATATGAGACATCCTGTAAGTTGTAATTTAATTTACATTATAAAAAAATATATATATTTTTGGGATTTTTAAATTTTTTTTTTGTTGGGCGAGGAGTTGTAACATAGTTGTTATATATTTCTAATTTTTTTAAATTTTTTTAATGTATAATATGAAGTATAGGCATATTGTATTCTTTCTTTAATAGTTTGTCTTTTCACTGGTGGTTATATTTTCAAGTGGTGGGGGTTATGTGGGTGCGCTCCTGCGTGAACGGAGGTATGAAAGGGTTTGTTGGAGGAGGGTTCCTCAGTGTGTTTCTGAGCCTCCAACCTTGAAGGGCATGAAAATTGCTATTGGAATTATACTTTCCTCCGCCACTTTGCAGAGCCACGCTTTGAAGCTATATAATCATTGGATATCCTTACTGTACAGCAAGTATTATCATTCTACATATTGTGTACTACCCTTAGTTCAGTAAAAGCCAAGGGGACCTATCAGTCCAAAGGTAAAAATTTTTATTCCTGTATCCGTGTGCCGGGCCCATGACCTGTTATTCTGAGCTGTCTTCATTATTGGAGCATTGTAAAAGACTTTCAACACCATTGTCTTGGATCCTTGCTTCCTGCCACCCGGAATAAGCCTCCAGCCGGGAAGTTTATTGTCCTCTTTGAGGAGACCCTTAGAGGCATTTGAGGAATTTGTTAGGGATATTTAGTTTGTATTTGTTAGGATGTTCTTACCTTTCTGGACCCTCTCTCCTTTTAGTACGTATGAGTTGATGACCTGTCTTTAATCGTATAATGGTTTTCTTTTACAGGGAGTGTAAGAATGAGTGTGTATCATTTGTTATAGTATTATTGTGGTTCAATTTTTATTTTGGCCTAAATATTGTGTATTAAAATTAAGGTGATTTTTGTGGATTTTCTTTGTCACTTTGAATTGACTTTACACTCTTATTGATGGTTGGATTTGTAGTGGTCAAAGCCAGCCATCATTTTATATATATATATATATATATATATATATATATATATATATATATATATATATATATATATATATATATATATATATATATATATATATATATATATATATATATGTGTGTGTGTGTGTGTGTGTGTGTGTGTGTGTGTGTGTGTGTCGAAAGAATGTCATTGTGAAGGCGGGGAAGGAGGAATTTAGTTTGAAAGTAATTCACTATCATTTGATCAGTATCATAATATTTACGGCAATGATTCCAAATCATAATTACATTGTATAGACCCACTCGTTGTTATTCGATATAACATTCTAACAGAAAAGTTATTGCCTGAAATAATGAACTTTTGTATAGCTAGGTAAATTTGTCCAGCCTGAAAAACCTTACTTATACCGATATCCAGAGTCCAATAACAAGTCATTTTTCTAAGAGAGCATATCAACAATTGGTAGGTAACAATGGTGCATATACGTACAAGTATTTCAGGAAACAATAGTTTTTGTTTGAACAGTTAATCATTAGAGAGCAACTACAAATAATCTTAATATTTCTCTATATCCTCCCCTAGCTTACACTACATAAGGTTCGCACTTTCGTGCCACCACAATTGAATTCTACTGCCTTTTGTAGATTCTATGAAGACAGGTCACTTGATGCTTGAAATATTTGCATGACAGAATATCCCTATGATAGTTACTGACTACATGTTAATAACAATGAGACAAATTGGGTGAAAGTTGGGCAGATTATAATGTCTGCATTCACTTCTACAAAAGCAATTTTGTTTTAATTGCTACTATTATATGGAACACTTGTTGATTCTATGTTCCCATTTAATAATCTCTGGTTCCAGCAGTAATTTTCTGGTTAACAAACAATTATATTCAGTTGGTATTGAATAAGATTGATAATAGACATCAAAATTTCATAGTTCTCTTTATTTAGGTTATAATATGACCCCAGGAGTATAGTATAACAACTAGACTACATTGACCAAATGCAGTTGCTTAGCATACTGAATATAGATATTTGCTGAGAAGTAAAGAAAATTTATCAATATTTCGATTCTAATTCAAGAATCATTCATATTTACAATGTAAACTAAACGGTGTTAGTTTAATGTCCATTCACTATTATTATTATTATTATTATTATTATTATTATTATTATTATTATTATTATTATTAGTAGTAGTAGTAGTAGTAGTAGTAGTAGTAGTAGTAGTAGTAGTAGTATTAGCTAAGCTGCTACCCAAGTTGGAAATGCAAGATGTCATAAGATCCAGCAGAGTGAAGTGTAACACCAACAAATTCAAACCCGCTCTTGTTTTGATGGTTTAGCACATTCGTTGCTCTCCCGCGTCCCATTAACGAACCATTATTGCCCATAGGCTCTCTATAGGGTCGAGGTCGCACCCCTTTGGTGGCCAGTTTATTATATGGATTTTTAGGTGATACTCTAACCAAGTTCTAACTTCTGTGTTGGTATAGATGGGGCAATTATCGTGCACTAGAACGATTGGGTGTGAATTGGGAATGGCCATGACTCACTCTGTGGGAAGGAGAACCCCCACATAATCATTGCCCGTGAACCTTCCAAATAATCATCCAACTCCAAGAATCAATATGAACTGTTCTTCTCATAGCTCTTTTCTGAATATTTGTCTCGCCATAGCAAGTATTCCGTCACCCCCAGCAATGCCTTGTTCGTGCTTCAACTTAGGTCAAATATTTTTCATCTGTATAGATAACATTTTTTCCAAAAAGGAGTGATCATCGTGGAAGTATTTTAAAGGAAATCTAAGGTGATATTCCAAGTGTTTCTACGTTATTTTTTCTTTATTGGTCAGTATGTGATTATGAGTACCATCTTGATGGAATGAATGTTTTGATGATTGACTGCTCACACAAACACTAGTGTTTCCTGAAACAGTTATTCATATATGCTAAATTGTTGTATACCAATTATAGATATTCTATCTACTGAAAACGATTTGTTAATGGACTCGTGAATTGGGTATAAGTAAGGTTTTTCAGTCTGGAAAAAAATTCCAAACTATACCAAAGTTCATTATTTTAGGCAATAACTTTTCTGTTAGAATGTTATATCGAATACGACAATAAATGGGACTATACAACGTATTTCTAATCTAGATTCTTTTCAAAAAATATGATACTGATTAGTCGATGGTGAATCACTTTGAAACAAAATGCCTCCTTCCGCGTAACAGTTCTAAAAACTTACTCTGCTATATCCCACACTTAACGCATCTAGAGAGAGAGAGAGAGAGAGAGAGAGAGAGAGAGAGAGAGAGAGAGAGAGAGAGAGGGGGGGGGGGGTTGAGGCTTACTCCTAGCTTGTGCTTTAAAGAGATTTTTCAGTCGGGATAAAATACAATGTCAAACTAAACATTGATAATATTTGTAAAAAGGTTGTTCGCAAGAATGGTATAGCAAATATCACATCAAATATACTACATGGTTGCAAGTTAAGTATTATTAAAATGATATAATTAGGAACTAAGAAATTATATTCAAATTACGTTCATACATAATGCTTTGAGTTTTCCCAGCCATTACTGCTCACAGCTCTAACAAGTAGTACTTCCCCCTTCCTGGCGTCCTCCCTCAGCTCATTGCCCACCCCATTGCCTGGCGTCTGGCTTCTGCTTGTTGCCCCCCCCCCCCCCCCCCCTTGCCCTCCCCAATAAACAAAGTCTTCTATACCTGAAATTTTGGAATCGATAAATATTGGGGGTGACTGATAGGGACTGGAGACGACAAGACTTTTGCACTTGACTGTACGTATGTATGTTATTAGGTCAATCTAGTTCATGTAAGAATGAATAATAGTAATTAAATACATGAAATATTTATAATGTAAACCATGATAATACAACATTAATGCACAAATAAAAATGAGTATTTAAATGAATTATTTTGTTTACATCCAAGTTTCAAATAATTTTCGTTTTCCCGATTAGCATTAATATAATATTATGATATCATTTTTACATGCGAAAAAAAGAAAACACACACGTGTGTATCTGTGTGTAAAATATGTATATATATATATATATATATATATATATATATATATATATATATATATATATATATATATATATATATATATATACTGTATATATATATATATATATATATATATATATATATATATATATATATATATATATATATATATATATATATATATATATATATATATATATATATATATATATATATATATATATATATATATATATATATATACTGTATATATATATATACATATATATATATATATATATATATATATATATATATATATATATATATATATATATATATATATATATATATATATATATATATATATATATATATATATATATGTGTGTGTGTGTGTGTGTGTTTGTGTGTGCATGTGTGTGTGTAAATATGTATGTATGTATGTATAACATTACATCGACCTTGTTTATGTATGAATAAATAATCTCTGTCCGTCATTCTACATCTGTACCAAGTATAGGTTAAGATGTGTAGCTGACTCAGTCCCTTGCCGGCCGGCAAGTTCTTGCTAGCCGGCAAAGGCCTATCTTCTGTAGAGTGTTCCCCAGACCTCCCTTGGTCTCACATTCATGTCTGTCTGTAGAGCCAGGCTGCATTGGATAGATGGAAGCCTTAATTTACATTCTCCCCTTCCTTATATTCACTTTTTCTGGATGCCGGGCTGTGAGGCAGTGCCGTCTCTTATCCTTACATCCATTCTGTTTCTCTTCTAGTGTTTGTACCCTAGCCCAACTGACGGCCTGATTGGCCGGCAGCCGGGCAGGTGGAAGTTCTCTGGTTCGTTTCTGCTGCCTACTGGCATTGGTAGCATACCATTGCCGGCTGGCAATAGAAGCACACCATAAGATCTGCGGCCGCCACGATTAGCGGCCGGCAGCTGGGTGCTATCATTTTTAGTTGCCGGCACACATTTGAACCAGCCCTCTCCCACCCAATAGTCTAAGGTAGTATACTTTGGAACTAATTTAAGGTACTTGTTCCCTCAACATCGTCTGCTATCCCAGAGGATCTGGGAAGGACTCTTTCTTCCATTGTTGGAATGATCCAGCAGATGCAGAAAGAAAATTATGAGAAGGCAGCTGCAATGAAGTTGGAGATGCGAAGACTTGCAGCATCATGTGGGCCCCAGAAGAAGCTCAACGTGAAGGACCTTCCCTTGTGCTCGGATGCCAACCCTTGGAGGTATGCCGAGCACATGCCTATGATGACGGGAAAGATCGTCATCTCGGAGAGACTGGGCTCAGTCCCCCTTGAGGAGGTGGAAGTCTGGCCCAGCAAGGAGTTGTACCCGGACTGCTATTTCCGCCTTAGGAAGGAACCAGCCTCAAAGGAAGAGACAGAGCCGAAGGAGGTCATAGTTTTTGACCACGCTAAAGCTCAGGCCTTACTGTCAAACTCGCTGAAGGAGAGGGGCCTCATAAACTCAAAGGTACCTTCTTTGAGTAAGAATCATCCTTCCTTTGTGGCCTCTCCTACTAGAGCCTTTCCCTTCATGGAAAAAGGGTTTAAGGCTGTTCTGAAAGCGGTCGAGGCAGGTAAACCATGCTCCTCCTTGGAGGAGTGTAAATCTCTGTCCTTGGCCTTACCCATGGACCAGAAAGGCTGGAGGGACGTCCATCTTACCTTCTCAGTCGGGAAGTTGGAGGCCAATATTGCCGGACGTCAGTTTGGTGAAGACCTCCCTAAGCTGTCTGATTTACTCTTGTGTAGGGAACAAGAGACAAAAGAAAGACTTGCCGCCTCAATGTCTCTGCAAACGACTCTAGAGACGATGGCAAGTGACCCCAAGGCTCAAGAGATGTTTATGGTAGTTGCCAAGACACATCTAGCCACAGTGACGAAGGACCTTTACAGCTTTGTCAAAGCTAGGAGGGCTTGTAGGGAGTTCGTGTTCGCCTCAGCTGCGGTGAGGCACGAGCCAAGGAAACTAATCTCCTCTTGCATTTGGGACAAAGACCTCTTCCCTAGTGAAGCGGTCAAAGAGGTAGTGGATAAGGCCGCCGCAGAAAATAGAAACCTTCTCCAGAAGTGGGGCCTATCTCTTAAATGAAAGTCTTTCCCGGATGAGGGTCCCCAACCAAAGAAGAAGACTAAGAAGCCTAGGCTACCCTCTCGGCCAGCCAAGCCGTACAGACAGCAATAGCAGCAACTTCCTTTGACTGCAGTGCCCCAGATGGTGGCTCAAACCCCGACCACGTACCAGTGGGCACTCCAAGCCGTGACTACACAGTCTCCGGCATTTAACCCAGCATTCGAAGGGCAGTCTACTACCTTTCGAGCAAGAGGTAGAGGATCAGCCAGAGGTTCACTAAGACGCCCCTCAAGGGGAAGGGGGTTCAGGGGAGGTCGCGGTCAAGGAGGCAAGGCCTCAGGTCAACAGCAGCAAAAGTGAAATGCTTCCGGTAGTAGGGAGACTCCATCTTTTTTGGGATCGTTGGACCTTCGATCCCTGGGCCCACAGCCTAATCAAGAATGGACTGGGTTGGAGCTGACACAGCACTCCACCTCCGTGCCCACGATTCTTCCAACACTCTAACCCCGTTGTGGAAGAATACATTCGAGAACTCTTGAAGAAAAGAGTAATCCGAAGGGTAAAGTCCATCAAGTTCCAAGAAAGGCTGTTTTGTGTTCCAGAGAAGGACTCAGAAAAACTCGGAGTCATTCTGGACTTGTCGCCACTCAACAAGTTCATAGTGAACTGCAAGTTCAAGATGTTAACACTGCAACACATAAGGACCTTTCTACCCAAACGGGCATTTACTATCTCCATAGACTTGTCAGACGCTTATTGGCACATTCCAATCAATCGTCAACTCTCCCCCTACCTAGGATTTAAGCTACAACGAAGACTCTACACCTTCAGAGCCAAGCCATTCGGGCTAAACAGAGCCCCAAGGATCTTCACGAAGCTGGCGAACACAGCTCTCAAACAATTACGCCTAAAAGGAATCCAAGTAGTGGCCTACCTGGACAACTGGCTGGTGTGGGCAGCATCCAAGACAGAGTGCATGCAAGCTACTCAACAGGTGATCCAGTTCCTGGAACATCTAGGCCTCAAGATCAACATAAAAGAGTCTCAGCTCTCTCCATCTCAAAAGTTCCAGTGGCTGGGAATCCCCTGGGACTTATTGTCACACCAACTTTCCATTCCCATAAAGAAGAGGAAGGAAATAGCAGGTTATGTCAAGAGACTTCTGGATTCCTAAAGGATATCAAGACGCAAACAGGAGAGAGTGCTGGGCTCTCTCCAGTTTGCCTCAGTAACAGACCCAGTGCTAAGAGCACAGCTAAAGGATACAACCGGAGTTTGGAGTAAATATGCATCAAACGCGCGAAGAGATCTGATAAGACCAGTACCGACTCGTCAACGTACGCTTCACAGGCCATGGTCCAAAGTCAAACAACTGAAGAAATCGGTGCTTCTCCAGCCACCTCCCCCCTCTATGACTATTCATACAGACGCCTCGAAGGAGGGATGGGGAGGTCATTCTCACTGGAAGAAGGCCCAAGGAACCTGATCCAACCTATTCAAGAAATTTTACATAAACTTTTTGGAAGTAATGGCAGTACTTTTTACATTGAAGAAAGTCTCCCCTTGCTGCTCGATCCATATAAGGTTGGTACTAGACAGCGAGGTGATAGTGAGATGCCTGAATCGATAAGGATCAAGGTCACCTTCAATCAACCAAGTGATGTTGGCCATCTTCCGACTAGCGGAGAAGAAAAGATGGCACTTGTCAGCAGTTCACCTTCAAGGAGTCTGCAATGTGACGGTGAACGCTCTATACAGGTTCACACCGATAGAGTCAGAATGGTCCCTAGACGCAGGATCATTCTCTTTCATCTTGACTCAAGTCCCAGAACTGCAGATAGACCTCTTTGCGACGAAAGACAACAAGAAGTTACCTCTCTACGTGTCCCCGTACGAGGATCCCCTAGCTGAAGCAGTGGACGCTATGTCCCTCGACTGGAACAGATGGTCCAGGATTTACCTGTTCCCTCCTCACAACCTTCTATTGAGGGTCCTCGACACACAGATCTTTCAAGGGAAAAGCGGCAATAGTGGCTCACATGTGGCCGAACAGCGTATGGTTCCCTCTGGCATTAGAACTACGGCTGAATTTTTACCGCTTTCGGATCCAGTTTTGACCCAGGGAGTTCAGAAGTCGACTGTCTGCGCTTCATCACTGAAAACCCGAAACCTGCAGCTCATGATTCTCTCTCTCTAACGGTGAGAAAGTGTTTCGGGATATCAAAAGACAGTATAGACTTTTTAGAGGAATATAAGTCTAAAACCACCAGAAGACAATATGAGTCATCATGGAGGAAGTGGGTGTCCTTTGTCAAGGCGAAGAAGCCACAAAAAATCTCGACGGACTTCTGCTTATCATTCTTCATCCACCTCCATGGTCAAGGCTTAGCAGCCAACACGATATCAACGTGTAAATCCACCTTGACAATACCTATTTTATATGCCTTCCAGGTCGACCTATCTAACGACATTTTTAACAAAATTCCGAAGGCCTGTGCTAGGCTCAGACCATCAGCACCTCCGAAACCCATTTCATGGTCTCTGGATAAGGTTCTTCATTTCACTTCGCTGATGAACAATGAGGAGTGTGCTATAAAAGATTTGACCCAAAGAGTTATATTTCTGTTTGAACTCGCTTCAGGGGCTAGAGTTAGTGAAATGATAGCCCTGTTGCGAGAAGAAGGTCGTATGCAGTTCTTAGATGGGGGAGAACTGAACCTTTTTCCGGACCCAACGTTTCTTGCCAAGAACGAGCTACCCACCAGCAGGTGGGGTCCCTGAAGAATCGGCCCTCTGAAAGAAGATACATCTCTATGTCCAGTGGAATGCCTAAACGTCTATCTTTTTAGATTTTCAGACTTTAGGGGAGGTCAGCTTTTTAGGGGAGAAACATCAGGCTCAAATTTATCTCTGAAATAACAAAGGGTGAAAATCACCTATTTTATTCGCAGAGCGGATCCAGATAGTACACCAGCAGTTCACGATCCGAGGAAAGTTGCCTCGTCCATAAATTTCTTTAATAACATGGATTTCGAACATTTTCGCTCATATACTGGCTGGAAGTCTTCCAGAGTATTCTTTAGACACTATGCGAAGCAAGTGGAGCAACTGAAGAGGTCTGTGGTAGCAGTGGGTAGTGTCGTCAAACCTACTGCTTAACTCTGCGAGGAACAGTGAAATTAATTGGGATGGTTAATTCTATGGTGGGTGTTTAGTCACTGACTGTTCTACAGACTAAGTGTTAGGGCACCAAGGTGCCCACGTTGACTGTTCCATAATCAAAGGTGAACCTAGCATAAGTGCAGACACGTGTCCCAAGGGTTTCCAACGCCAATGTGATTGAATAGTAAGACAGACTATTATGATTTTAATATCTCAAAATTAAAAAGGGGCATTAATGTTCTTTCTTTTCAGATAAACAATTTTTCTGCTTACTATGATCCTTATGTTTATTTGTTGGTTATCCTCTTGTTATACGTGTATAATTGCTGATTAACCTGTTTTTTATTTTATTGATTGTCAATAAACTAGTTCTTGTGAACCTTGCGTCTCATTCGCCCGTATCATTTTACTAGAAAATGGTTTAGCATTACTTAAACTATGTATAACTTTAACATGAATAATCCTAATAGATTGTTCCTTTATGCAAGAAAACTTTCATTGGTTTATGCTTTCCCCTAGTGGGGAGGACTTCATGCCCTATAGGGACAGTGGCGGATGTTCAAATTTTTTCTTACCCGGATATAAACCTTTGTCCAATCCAGTAATAGAACGGGGAGCTTGTCGGTATTTCATATCGACACAGCGGTTCTTTTACAAACTTTGCTTTACATAATGTAGAGTGAGACCACTATATTGGCTTGTCTGTTACTCATACATAAGTATATGTACTCTTCGAGACTTTTCCAGAGTCTAGTATGACTCTTCCCTGTAGGGGGCAGGAAGCACTAACATACTCTATGTTTAGATGATAAGATGTATGACAGTAACATCTTAGGTCTCTAGGTCTAGGCTGACCGGGAAATACCTTCTTGAAAGCACAGCACGTTTTGAGAATCCACAGATACAGTAATGCTCTGGTATACTTCCATCAGGACGACATGGCCTGAGCCCAAAAAGCGGATTTTGAGCGTAGCAAAAAACCTATTTATAGGTGAGATAGCCATGTCGTCCTGATGGGCCCGCCCTTCCTTTTCTTTAAAAAGGGCTATAGGACCCCTCCCTATATACAGTATCTGTAGCACCTCGTGTATCGCTACAAGGAATACAGATGGCGCAGTCGGTGGCGCTATGTACGCACTCGAAGCAAGATAGGAGGAGTGCCTTGCTAGCGGCTCTCCTTTTATTCTCGATTTTCGTTTTCTTGCCACTTGACCCCTTCGAAGTATTAATTCTGTTCGGGGTGCAGATTGCTATGTGGCGTGTCAAGAATACGTCCTCTGATATTACGCGATATCCCTGGTTCATTTAATGAGGGATATTTGCTCCAGGAGTTAGAATTTTGGGTACCTTAAGGTAAATTCTCATGGAATATCAACATAGTCAAATATACCCAAGGAAGCTACCCTATAAGAACTTCCATAAGGACGACATGGCTATCTCACCCAAAAATAGATTTGTCGCTTCTCTCAAAATCCGTTATATATGAGAGAGAGAGAGAGAGAGAGAGAGAGAGAGAGAGAGAGAGAGAGAGAGAGAGAGAGAGAGAGAGAGAGAGAGAGAGAGAGAGGACTCTTAGCTAGTGTTTACAAAACATTTATCAATCAAGACATAATAATTGTCAAACTAATCACTGATAATTTTGTCAAAAAGTTGTCCGTGAGAAGGGTATAGTAAAAAACACAGTTAGAATAATTATAATCATAAAACTAGGATCGGATCGTGTGATATTATACTGAATTTGCGTTCATATATATAATTTTCTGTTTCTTTGGCCATGACACACCATACAGCTCTAACAAATAGTACTTCTCCCGCCCGTCGCCGTGTCCCTTCTTGGCGTCCTCCCCTAACCCGTCCACCCACCCCCCATTGCCCATGTTCCTCCTTCTTAATTACCAAACTCTTCTACACCGGAATTTCTTGAATCTATAGATATTGGGGGTGACAGTGGGGAACCAGAGACGACGAGACATTTGGATTTGACTGTATATACATACATCCATGCATATTTTACACACACACCTGTGTTTGTGTTTGTTTTGCATGCCATGGTAGGAAAAAATAATATAATTATTCTAATAATGTTAGGCATGAAAAAAGGTATATATTTGAAACTCGGATTGAAAGAAAACAATTTATTTACATGATTATTTCAATTTGCCCACTAATGTTTTGTTGTTATTACTTCTGTATTTAACTAATATTTTTCATTCATATACGTACCAGGCTGTTATAACCATATACATACATACATACATGCATATATATATATATATATATATATATATATATATATATATATATATATATATATATATATATATATATATATATATATATATATATATATACGATAAAAACGTGTTGGGAGGAAAAAGGAAACAAAGAATTGACCATGCGCTTCCGTATGATTATAATATTTTCTCAAGATCTAATGAAATAAGGACACATACAAATGTATTCCTAATTCTTAAGACCATGAGGAAGTACAATGGTAACATGAATCTACTCTGTTAATTCTTCATTTTGTTTTTCCTCCAGTCCTGCAACCATCTTTAGACAACGAACGTTCCAGCGATTTTTCGTTAAAATACATACATACATACATACATACATACATACATACGATTGTGTATGTGTTTTATGCCATAGAAGGAAAAATACCATTAATGATTTTTGTCATAAGGGTGTAGGGTAATAATCAAAGAATAAAGAGTAGCAGGCATTAAATTAGACGAGGTTGAACTCGTGAAGGATTTATTGTCTAAATAAATTTTCACAATTAAGAATGAACAGAAATCTTCTTCAAAGCGAGTGAATTGGAACTTAAAATCTTGAGGGTGCATAACAGAAGAACAATAAGTTCCTCGGATGCTCATAAATGATTTCAACAGGCAATTACAATGGAATTTACTTTTAACTGCTATAATACCCGGTGAGAGTGGACGGGGAGACATTTAAATTAAAAAGAACTATAGGACGCCATGTGGCATATGGACGTCCGCCATAGCTGTGATATGCTTATCATGGCCGGTTAGCCTAGTGAAGGTTGCCCACTCACGAGTAGGATTCGAACTTAACTGATTTTTCTCGCACAGTATGTGCGTTCTTATTTCCCCAACATCGCTTGTTCTGGCTTGTCTCGCCTATGAGTACCAGGTGACGTAACCGCACCATACTGGTTCTCACTCTGCGTCCTCTCTCCCCGGTGTACCTGTTGACATGGAAACGGATTCAGTACACGTGTGCTTGGGTCATGAGAAAACCCAAGCGAAAATTAAAGTGGCTCGAACTGCTTCCCAAAAACCCATGGATCAGGGAGACAAGGTGATAGCTCGGTAATATCCGCCCTACTTTCTGCATATTCACTTTACTGCTTAGCATTTGTTTAAAATAATATATTTGTCCGTGACATATTTAGATAATGTTAGACATGGAATTAAAAGTACTCACAACTTGTATAAAAAATAATTATTATTTTGTGCATATTGCTTCTACGTGCACAAGCAAATACGCTGAATAACTTATGTTTATAACATAAAAACAATTGGTATAAAAACAGCTTTCAAGAAAATTATCTTTAACAAAAGTGTTTTAACAGAATAAGTTATTATGTATACACACACACACACACACACACACACACATATATATATATATATATATATATATATATATATATATATATATATATATATATATATATATATCACAAAACTCCTTGTTTTGGTAATACTATAAAAAATATATATTTTGTTAATACTAAATTATCATCTTCTAGCAACACAACATAAAAGGGATGAGGTAATTTTTAAGACCAACTCAAGCTTTCTAGCTCTTTAAGTTCAAAAGTTATCTCATGTTGAATATTACCAAACTTTAACTGATTTTTTCTCTTTTTTTTTGCGCTCACTCTCTTCTCTAAGTATTAGCCTCTAGTGTTATGGTATTTTCATGTAAAAATACTAATTAAACACAACACACAAGTTAAGGAACTGAAAACCCACAGTCCATACTTACATGTAACCTATGGGCAAAATGATGATAAATAAATGATTAGATGAAAAAGTAATAATGGGGAATAAATCCTTTAATAAATGTTTCGATAGAAATTGCCCTGAGCAACAAAGGATTTCAGTTTCCCAAACTTTCCCTAGAAGACCAAAAATAGACGAGTCATAATTACCATATATACTTGGTCCTTTTTTTACTTTTGTTCAAAGATATGGGTCCACAATATTAGTACAGACTGAACTCAGCATTGGTAGCGGGAAAGGAGCTGTTGATTAGCACGAGACTTGCAATTCTGTTGTACTTAATTTTATATTTCTTTCTTAATTTTTCGAGGATTGTAAGTACATAGCTGTAACACAAATGAAACTGATGGCACAAACCTGTTCTTAGACTTACATAGTAAAGGAAAAGAATCAATAAGAAAATAGAAAATTGATGTGAAATCAGTGAATTGTATTAGTGAATTCCTTTAAGAAAAAAAAACCGGTCTGGCTTTTTTTTTTCTTTTTTTTTTTTAATACATTGGACCGTTGCTAATGATTATTATTGTTTCCAAAAGATATAACCAATTATATCCAAGGTAAGCTAACGTATGAAATTTTCGGTATTAATATTATCACCAAAATTGTTGGTTAGTAACTGCAATCTAACTTAATCCCGCATTTACTATTCAATAAGTGTCTTAAACATCCAGGTGCCAAATTTGGAAAAGAAAATATATGCAATACAGAAAAGTGACAATGATATATAAGATTTTTAAGGAGAAATGGACAAATTGATTGATTCACTTATCGTCTTTTAATATGAGATGGAAACATAAGGCCTTGTTCTAATTATTCATAATTAGAAAAATTTAGATCAACTAATGTAATTATATGAATAGAGGTTACATGTATTTCAACCAAATGAAATAAATTTGCTTTTGGATCCTGAGAAGCTTATTTCACATGATTCTCTTAGGATGTTAAGTAATTAAATACCATCTACTTAGTTTTTCTATATGAAATAAAGAGGTTATACAAACTCCAAATAAAAATATAGGTAAAAAAGAAAACCGAATAAAAGAACTTTACTTTCTACGTGTAGATTTCTCTATGGAATCCGTGCCCCAGGCAATACTGTTTATTTGCCGGTCTAGGAGCTATTCTATAGAGTTCCAATACATTCAAATACTCCAATTTCAGTTAAGGGCTTAGAGCTACAACAAGGTTTTTTGAAAATATATTTTTCTTTTTTTTGGATAAAGGTGTATATAAGAAATATTACACGGATATATATATATATATATATATATATATATATATATATATATATATATATATATATATATATATATATATATATATATATATATATGTATATATATATTATATATATATATATATATATATATATATATATATATATATATATATATATATATATATATATATATGTATTGTGTGTATATATATATATATATATATATATATATATATATATATATATATATATATGTATTGTATATATATATATATATATATATATATATATATATATATATATATATATATATATATATATATATATATATATATATATATATATATATATATATATTAAAAAAGATAGTTTTTAAATTTATGAAGGAAAAAATAGTAATAAGATTTGAGTATTATTAGTTAAATCTCTTATTTTTCAGAGTTTTATTATTGCCTTTTAGCATTGCTATGTAAGTGTTGATATATATTTTCATATGAGAAAGTGTCCTCCTATCGGAAGTCAAAGTACTTAATCATTTTAAATAAAAGTTATCTGTTTATGTTCCAGACATGGTCACAAGACATTAAATAAGTAAGAAGGGAAACCTTTATTTCATAGTATTGATGATTTTTAAGACTTATTGCCAGCATATACGAGTAGGTACTGTTTCCTCTTAGAATATCTTAATTTTCCCACCTTCAAAAATTCATTCTGCACAGTAGATTCTTAAGAATACATATGATAATATGGTGTTATAATAAAGTGAAAATGGTATAAAAGGACTCATAAATTGAGACTACACTAACTATATATTTTACTAAACCTAACTTACTCCTTATCAGTTTTTTTTTTAAATGGCCAATCTTCAAATTAAGTTTTCTTAATTTTTGAGCTCCGGATTACCGAGGACAAATGACCATCATGTATATATACTGTAGATTATTTTAGAACAACTCAAATGGTACTTGTTCCAAATGGGAGTTTTTGGTCATTAACCTTTGTGTGGATATGTTTTATATCACAAAGTGTCTTAACAGTATTTTCATAAGTGGAATACTATATGTACTTATTGGATATTTTCATGAATCGTATATTACAAGGGTAACGAATACTTGAATAAGCAGAAAACTATGCTTTCAGGCAATAATGATGTTCTTTTAGAAGTATTCTTACCTCTTGCATCCAAGCAATATGCACTGCACATACATTCATTGTGGGAACCTTCGATTAACTAAAGTAAAAAACAGGAAATCTTTTGTTCCATTTCCTCAGAAGTCATTGGGAGTGATTTCTTCGATCGTTATACCATTAATTCTATGCTATCAGGTTGATATCGATAGCTATTTTCGCGGTTATCACCATATGTATATCATAATCTTTAGGAAAATATCAGCCTAATTATTATTGGAAACTAACTTTTCTAATAACAAAATCTCCACTGATAATGAGCAGCGACTTGCTATAAATACATTTTAATATTTTTATTTTTTATTTTTTTTTGAGATCTGCTTTGTTCAAGATTGTAGATGACAATATATTTTAATAATAATTCTTGTTCTGTGATGATTAATTCATATAATTACAGATTTTTTTTTCATAATAATGACACAGTGAGTTCAGCGAAACTGTCCATTATAATGATATAGAGAGCCGTTTTAACATTCTCATTATCCCACTGGCATCGTTAAAGTCATCGGCAAAACTGATATCATTAGTCTTTATTGTTCTAAATAGTCTTTGTTATAGTGAAATGACGATGTGTTGGCTAAAACCAATGTATCATATCAACACATCAGGTATAGAATGTGGTTTGTATTGAATATAATCGGTTAAAGTTGTTAAAATCATTGTGAGTTTTGATAATATGAAGTCCCAAAAATATATATGAATTGAAGATCCAGGGAGAACAATGATTATAGATGTTGTTTTAATATATTCAATGTTGATAAAGAGTCTCAGATAGTTTATGTAGTGAAACTAACGGATTCTTAATTTGATCTGTAATATTTAAAAACGATAGAGAATTCTGCCAACAAATAGGATAGGATTTATATAGGTATCATTTGCTTACGATTGATCTGAAGGTTACTTTTGTATTGTCCAAATATAGAATTTCCCATTATCCTGAACATTGTTTTTTGCAAAGAGGAAGTTATGTAATGGATATTCTTATGAAATTTTAGGAAAACTTTTTTGGCAACATTCATATACATTTTATTTAGTTTTATTCCAAGATCTGTAGGTTTTTGTGTTTTTCATCATTACCGACTATGTAGTTTAACTATGAAATTTACTCTGAATTTCCTAGTACAAGTCCATACATCAATCCTCGTTTATAATGAAATATTTGATATTTATGTGTGCAATGTTCAACTGATGAACAATATCGTATAGGTTTTTGGGTAACTGAGAGAGAGAGAGAGAGAGAGAGAGAGAGAGAGAGAGAGAGAGAGAGAGAGAGAGAGAGAGAGAGAGAGAGAGAGAGCAGTACAATTTAAAGATAATATATTAACGTTACGCTAAAAATAACCACTCTAAATAGAATACAAACTACTCCACTGAAATTATTTTTTTCTTTTACCCAGAAACCCCCCCCCAAAAAAAAAAAATAAACCACTGTAAATTTTTTGCTACACGTCAATTTCCGGTCCATGCCATATATATATATATATATATATATATATATATATATATATATATATATATATATATATATATATATATATATATATATATATATATATATATATACATGTATATACATATATAAACATATATATATATATATATATATATATATATATATATATATATATATATATATATATATATATATATATATATATATATATATATATATATAAATAAATATACATATATATATACATACATATATATATATATATATATATATATATATATATATATATATATATATATATATAAATAAATATAAATATATATATATATATATATATATATATATATATATATATATATATATATATATATATATATATATATATATATATATATATATACATATATATATATATATATATATATATATATATATATATATATATATATATATATATATATATATATATATATATATATATATATACTGTATGTATATATATATATATATATATATATATATATATATATATATATATATATATATATATATATATATATATATATATATATATATATATATATATATATATATATAAATATATATATATATATATATATATATATATATATATATATATATATATATATATATATATATATATATATATATATATATTTATATATATATATATATATATATATATATATATATATATATATATATATATATATATATATATATATATATATATATATATATATATATATATATATATATTCAATTTAGTAATATACGATACTCTCTTCATATTTGGACGACAATGATATATCCTTACGCTTCAAAGTGTTGTAAAATATAAAAATTCCCCATTCTTCTACCAGTCTAATTCATTTTTTTTTTACTTAGAATTGAAATCAACCCATCTCCACTATTGTGTATAGTTTCCATGTTTGTACTTGCCTTTTGTAAGATGATGAATTGTGTATGTTTAGAAGTCTAATTTCTATTCAAATAAGAAATAGTTTTTACACCCTTAAAATCTAGACTCTCTTTATACAACAGGATCCGAGACCCACCTGGAAATCAAATAAGAGATAACAGTTTCTGGTCGGCCAAGGAATCGAACCTTGATCCGAGAGACTGGCATGACAGTGACAATCTATTTAGCCTATACTTATACCTCTCGAATATAGGGTTTTTTTTTTTTTTTTTTTTTTTTTTTTTTTCAATCCATCTCCACCATTGTAGCTAGTTGTTATGTTTGTAGTTGGCTTTTGATTAATGATTAACTTTCACTCATTTAAACGTTTTTTCATATTAAAAAAGGTCATATATTATCCTTACCTAATATCTGGATTTTCTCCATATCTCGAGATCAGAGACCCAAGATTGAATCAACTCAATGATAAAAACTTCTGGTTGGCCTGGGAATCTCACCGTCTTCCGAGAAACTGGGACAACGGTGACATACCTTTTAGCCCCAAAGAGGGATATAAGCTGATGACAATTCTCCTATACTTATTTTTGTTGAATTCAGATATGTTGTATACAGAACTGAAGTCAATCCAAATCTGGTGGGCACCATAGTAGCTAATTGGTATGTTTGTATTAGGGTTTTGATTAATGATACATTTTGGGCATTTAGAAGTGTTTTTCATCTTCAAAAAAGTCCTATATTTTACTCCCTTAATATCCTGATTCTCTCTATACCCCAGGATCAGAGACCAAAGGAAAATCAACTCTAAGTATTAGCATCTGGTCCGGAAAGGAATCGAACCCTGGACTGAGAAACTTGGACGACAGTTACATACTATTTAGCCACGAAGAGAGATAAAAGTTGATGGTAAATCTACAGTATACTTATACCTATCAAATTCCAATTTTCTGTACTTAGTATTCAAATCAACGCATCTCCACCATTGTAGCTAGTTGGTCATGGAGAAATACTTATTCTCTACCCTAATTACGTATATTCATTAACAATTTCAGAAGGTTCATCATAGCTCTTATTTGTCGTCTCTGCATTTTCATTGAACGTCATTATAATTTTACTCCTATTAATTTTCTACCCTATTATTTTTTTTCCTATTCATATCTTCTATCATCTTAAGGAATGCCTACCATGATTCCATTAACACAACAACGACATATGCCAATCTTAAGTTGTTAAGGTATTCTCCAATTATATCAATTACTACTTTTTCCAAATTAGGTTTTTCAGACTTTTTGGCAGTCTATAACTAATTTACGAGGGATAAGAACTCCCTGTCTAACTTCTTTCTCAATGGGAATTTTTTCAATACCTTTATGTAGTTCAGGATTCCTATACTTCCTATATAGGTAACTTCAAGACAAACCTTCTATCCTAAGATTCGTCTATGCTTTGCTTTTGAAGAACTTTTATTACTGCTGAGGTTTTTGAAAAAATAAAAATTTTCATCATAGTTTAATAATGACATAGATAGTGGTTTTCATAATTTTTGCATTTTCCCTTAGCTAGATGGGGAGTGAAAAAAGCATGCCCAAACCATATACATGATCTTTTCCATATATGCCAATTCAGTAATCCCTCTTATAGTTTTATTTCTAATCCTTTCCTGTCACCTAACTCATAATATTCTGATGAACTTTTTGTTCTAAAAATGTACAAAATTTGTTGTATATTGTTTCATTGTCATAATATGACCCATGTCCAGACAGTAACAAGCGATTAGATTCCCAAATTCTACTCAACCTAGACATTATCTGATTAGCTTTTCTTCAGCCTCTTATTAAAATCCAGTTCTAAAGACCCTGTATTAGCAACCATAGTTCCTAAATATTTAAATGATTCCACCTCATTAGTCCTTTTTCTTTCCAATGATATTTCACCTTCCATTGCATACTCCGTTCTCATCATCCCTGTCTTTCTTTTATTTATTTTAAGCCCATCCTCATGTGATATATCATCCATTCTGGAAAGCAAGATTTTCAAGTCCTGTTCCGTTTTGTTAATAAGGACTGCGTCAGTAGTATATTCTATGTCAGCTAATTTTCTTTTAGCAATCCAGTAGAACCCTTCTCTACCAGCCCCAACTGTTTTATTTATTACAAAATCCACGAGAAGGTTAACAACTCAATCCCTTGGAGTGCATCACTGATCACTATAAATTCTTTTAATAGGACTTCATTAACATTATATTTGAACTTTTTACGGTCATGACCTGATTTGATAAAATTAACATATTTGAAAGGAACTCCATAATAACGCATGACTCTCCACAAATGGCCGGTGCACAGTATTAAAGGCGTTTTATAGTCCATAAAAGTCATTTTTAAATAATAAAGGGAGGGAGGTGACATTGAATAGGTATGTTGCAGTCAAAAACCTAGTTGTTGTCTAATTGGGTTATTCGAAAAGCATAGGGATAGGCCCAGAGGAGCACCAGTTAGTATCATCTGATATGAACCAATCTATTTTTTAATTTGGTTTTTTAACTGTTGTGTTGTTATTATGATAGAATACAGTAAAAAAGTTAAGTAAACTCGTAATGAAAAACATTGTTACCGGGTCCTTTGACTGGCAAGACAGTACTACATTTCATCCCTCTCTGTGGTTACAGCTAATTTTTCCTTTACCTACACATAAACCGAAGAGTCTGGCTTAAATTTTCCACATTCGTTCCTGTCCTCATACACCTAATACCACTATGATTACCAAACAATTATTTTTCTCACAAGGAGGTAATTACCACAGTTTACTGGATATTTTCCTCTTGGTAAAGGTATAAAACACTCTCCAGTTATGGTAAGCAGCTCTTCTGGGAGAAGACCATAGAAAAACCAAACCCTCTTTTTAGTCTGGGGTAATGCCATAGGACTTATACAATGATCTTCCACTGTCTTGGGATAATGTTCTCTCTTTGATGTTCGCTCAAGCACTCTAAACAAATCTATTTTACTTCCTCTTGTTCTTTAAACTCTTAATAGATTATATATAAAACATCTATTATAATGTTATTATTGTTCTTTAAGTATTCTATTTATTTGTTCATTACTTTTCCTGCAGTTTATTGATTTCCTCTATTTTTTTTACGTTAGAGCCCTTGCTCTTATAGGATTCTGCTTTTCCAACGAAAGTTTTAGCTTAGGTAGTAGTAAAAATATATAAAACAAACAAGAACATTAATAATAATAATAATAATAATAATAATAATAATAATAATAATAATAATAATAATAATAATAATAATAATAATAATAATAATACATACATACATACATACATACATACATACATACATATACCAAGGCATTTCCCCCTATTTTTGGGGGTAGCCAACATCAAACAAATTAAACAAAATTGGGGACCTTTCCTCTTTACGTTCCTCCCAGCCTGGCAAGGACTCAACCGAGTTCGGCTACAACTGCTAGGGTGCCACAGCCCACACTCCCCCGTTATCCACCACAGATGAAGCTTCATAACGTTGAATCCCCTAGTGCTGCTACCTCCACGGTCATCCAAGGCACCGAAGGAGGCAGCAGGGCCTACCAGAACTGTGTCACAATCGCTCGCCATTCATTCCTATTTCTAGCATGCTCTCTTGTCTCTCTCACATCTATTCTCCTATCCCCAGAGCTTTCTTCATTCTATCCATCCACCCCAACTTTGTCCTTCCTCTTGTACTTCTCCCATCAACTCTTGCATTAATTACTTTCTTTAGCAGACAGCCCTTTTCCATTCTCTCAACATGGCCAAACCACCTCAACACATCCATATCCGCTCTAGCTGCTAACTCATTTCTTACACCCGTTCTCACCCTAACTACTTCGTTCCAAACCCTATATACTCGAGATACACCAGCCATACTTCTTAGACACTTCATCTCAAACACATTCAATATCTGTCTCTCCGTCACTTTCATTCCCCACAACTCCGATCCATACATCATAGTTGGTACAATCACTTCCTCATACAGAACTATCTTTACATTCATGACTAACCCTCTATTTTTAAGCACTCCCTTAACTGCACCCAACACTTTGCATCCTTCCTTCACTCTCTGACGTACATCTGCTTCCACTTCACCATTTGCTACAACAACAAACCCCATGTACTTAAACTGATCGACCTCCTAGAGTAACTCTCCATTCAACATGACATTCAACCTCGCACCACCTTCGCTTCTTGTACATCTCATAACCTTACTCTTACCCACATTAACTCTCAACTTCCTTCTCTCACACACCCTTCCAAATTCTGTCACTAATCGGCCAAGCTTCTCTTCCGCGTCTGCAACCAGTACAGTGTAATCCGCAAACAACAACTGATTTTCCTCCCATTCATGGTCATTCTCATCTACCAGTTTCAATCCTCGTCCAAGCACTCGAGCATTCACCTCTCTCACTACTCTATCAACATATAAGTTAAACAGCCATGGTGATATCACACATCAGCCCCACTCTCACCGGAAACCAATCACTCACTTCATTTCCTATCCTAACACATGGTCTACTACCTTTGCAGAAACTTTACATTCCTTGCAACAACCCTCCACCAACTCCATAAAATCTCATCACATTCCACATTGCTTCCCTATCAACTCTATCATACACTTTCTTCAGATCCATAAACGCAACATACACCTCCTTACCTTTTGCTAAATATTTCTCACCTATCTGCCTAACTGTAAAAATCTGATTCATACAACCCCTACCTGTACTTCTAAGATAGCATTCTCTATTTTATCCTTAATCCTATTAAGCCGTACTCTACAATACACTTTTCCAAATACACTCAACAAACTAATACCCCTTGAATTACAACACACATTCACATCTCCCTCACCCTTAAATAATGGTACAATACATGCACAAACCAAATTTACTGGTACCATGGACAAGACAAAGCACATAATAAACAATCTCACCAACCATCCAAGTACAGTCACACCTCCTTCCTTCAACATCTCAGCTCTCACGCCATCCATACCAGATGCTTTTCCTTTTCTCGTTTCATCTAATATAATTTCCTAAAATCCTTCTTGAAATAAAATATATAATGGTCATGAAGACTTTTTTTTTTAATTTGGTACTTTGTGCAAAGAAAAATAAAACCAAAAACCAATATGTATGAGCTCATGCACGGAAATAAGAGAGAGAGAGAGAGAGAGAGAGAGAGAGAGAGAGAGGAGAGAGAGAGAGAGAGAGAGAGAGAGAGAGAGAGAGAGAGACCGTAAAAAAACATTTACAGATGTTTATTTCAAAGTTCCCCATCTCTGCCATAACTCATTTGATAACGTCACTTGGTTCTGGTTGAATAAATCCCATCAGGTTCTTATCTTGGTGTGTAGAAAATCTGCCCTGAAATAAAAGGGTCTTTTGTGATTTTGAATATTGTTGCCCGGATCCGATTATTCTTATTATCTCATGCAATTAGTTTACTGCAAATGCGTTTGAGCTACATGCTTTGTGGACCATGTGTATTCATAAGATTTACTTTTGCAGTAATCTATATTTTATTAATCTCGATACAGATGTGCCAAGTGAAATCACGAGATATCTATATGCATACTTTTACGACAATAAGATTTATGTTAACTATTTCTTAAATTACTTAAAATATTGCTTATTAATTTAGCTCTAAAGTCAATGATTATGAAAATAGATCAATAATGAATCATGGAGTACCAGGTGCGCATAGTTATTATTACAAATGCAAATACTGGAGAGAAACTTCATAAATAGATGGAAATTGGAGGGATTAGATGAAATTAAAACAGAATTTAATTAACATAAAAGTAAAATACAAATGGGAATATGTGATTCATAGGAGTGCGATTAAAGGTGAGAATAAATTACTGAAATAACTCTAAAAAAAAAGAAAAATATATATTCATAATTTACCCGGAGCCATAAATTAATAAACACTAGGCTTACATTTTCGTTTGTAGATACAATTAATTACATTAGCTGATAGAGGCATCAACCTGACTGGCGAGATATGGCAAAAGCCACTCTGCCATAGTGTGACGTCATAGAGAGACAACTTGACTACGCCCCATTGATTCAGAGAGCGAAAAGAGAGTGTATATGAACGATTTTTTCTTTTTATAGATTTGGATGATACAAAAGAACAAGATGTAACTGATAACAAGGATCAGTTATCAGTCAGCAATTCTGGAACTATATCAGTTCGAACCATATGAAGAAAGTAACCAAGTTGAAATGTATTCATTAAGATATAAGAGATAAGAAGTCTTTTTGTCTTCTAAATCAATGTCAGCTTTGAGGTGAATTATCTCCCCCCAAAAAAAAAAAATAATAATAATAATAAAACATAATATGATTGGTTAATTCTAGGTATATAACTAAAATGTTTGTGATTTATTATGTCGGAAGGAATCAAATATAATTCAAATAAAATAATAAGCTGAAAATGAATAGATAAAATTGATTAGCGCAAGGAAAATAAATTAAAGAGATAATATATTAGTATTTGATATAGAGAGTTCGTGTTAATTCATGAACACGTGAGAGAGAGAGAGAGAGAGAGAGAGAGAGAGAGAGAGAGAGAGAGAGAGAGAGAGAGAGAGAGAGAGAGAGAGAGAGAGAGAGAGTTTTGGTATTTTTTTCCAATTGAATGTCAATAATTTCTCTTCTGGAGTGTTATCTTCTCTTCTATATTTACGACATGTACGAAGGTCTTATGTGAAATAATCATAATATAAGATGAAGATTCTAACCGGAGGAGATTATATTTTCAAATTTATATGTTAATCCTTGAAGGAAGGTAGTATATGAGATATGTTTAACACATTATTTACTAATATATCTACGGTCACTAAAGACATTGTTTCCGTAAACTGTTTCCCCCCAAAAAATCACATCTAAGTAAATCACGTACAGTATATAAATATCTGTAAAACTTTTAACACATGTTTTAGAGAAAATATATTTCGTAGATTTGCAAAACACTACTTTATTATCAAAGGTCCCTATGCATCCAGAGCATCAAGTTTAACGCACTTTATTACTAGTTCAAGGACCACCATGGACCTTTGATTTTGACTACTTTAGATATGCGAACGAAAGAGAATGCATATTACGAGAAAATGAAATGGGAATGCTTATTCTAAATGCGGATTCCAAAATCCGGGTTGCATAATAATACTGGGGCTAATACCAAATGGAAATGTTGATGGTAAATCTCAAGTTCTACG
>NC_090734.1:31486721-31489221 GCF_036898095.1 Palaemon carinicauda | reverse complement strand
GTACTAGAAGGAAGTGGCCTTAACTAAAGTGTCATCAATGTATATCACATATTTGTCATGTTGACATATAGTTAAAAAAACTCGCACTTCCACCACTACTATTTGAATGTTTGTGAAGAGAACTCCTGGTGTTGATACCATGGCTATGCTGTACTTTTAAATATAAGTATGGTGCAATGGGTAGTGAAGCTCATCAAGGTGGATACAAAATACATCCACAACTATGGTATACCATTGCCAATGGGCAGTATGAGCATAAAAATACAGCTAAATAAGAAAATAATACCAAGAGCCTATCTAGTCCTGTAAAATAATGTGAAATTAAGAAACAGTATCAACAACGTCATATTATTGCCATTTCATGAGAACACATCATGAAAAATATGGAAATCATCAGCAAAGTGCCAGACAGCAGGACACTTAAAATTCTGGAGGGCCTGCTGATGCAGCAGGAGAAGCCTATTCTTAGCATCATGTAATATATGTTTCTTCTCCCCAGCAGCAAAATGAGTACCAGTCCCTAGGAAACAAATAACTGGACTAATCAAAACGTCACCAATGACGACAGTGACTGTGCGCAAAGTAGAAGCTTCCCTGATTCAAAACCTCTCAGAGCAATAGCCACGGACAATCAGCATAAAGATTCCTCTAAGCAGGAATCTCACACACCAGTCATACTCATGATTGATTGTAGCAATCGCAGGGGAGGTTCTTTTTTCAGGCAATGTGCTGGTCCCCTCTCGGTGCCATAGGGAACAGTAGCTTCAGGACGGGGTGCATTCTTCCTCCTGTCGGTATGAGAAATACTTCATTTATAGTGTGTCCTGCATACGTTTCTACTGCTGGATCAGTAAGGCCACCGGAATTGTAGGTCTCCTTCTGTCCGTGGGCATTGCTGGAGATTTCCATATTTTCCACAATGTGATTTTGAGAAATGGACATATCGCGAGTTTGTTGGTAATATGCATTAATGGTGCGTTACTGGTCCAGCAATCGGCCATGAGCAAGCTTTCCTGCATAGCTATTACCTTCACCCTGAAAGCTTTTCCTGTCAATAGTTTAATGCCCTAAATAAGACTATCTATGATGCCGTCACCTATCAATTATGCTTGAAGCCTGACTTAGCTTGCTGCTTAAAATGTGTCGCACCTTAATTAACTGAACTAATAGAATACGAAAAGAAAACTATTACCAAACCAGGAAAGTTTTAAGAATTATTGCATAAACCGATGTTTATAATTGTGTACCCTTTAGATAGTAATAGGTGTAGTTCAGTTACTCATAATTACCCATATCTTCTCTGGAAACAAAACGCAGTTACCTGTAGATGCCATTACTATTAAAAAAAAAAGAAAATTTTCATTCTATATACACATGACATGTAGTTTGGCCTAGAAAACCAGCTGGTTGCATATGCAAATGATGCTAGTCTATTTGCATCCATTCCATCCCCTGAATGTAGATCTGCGGTTGCTGAATCCATTTTCAGAGATCTAGCTAAAATTTGCGTATGTTGCAAATTATGGGGCATGAAGCTGAAGCCTCACAAAACTCAAAGTATGATTGTAAATCGGTCAAGGACAGTGGCTCCTCAGCATCCAGCTCTCAGTATGTATAATGTTTCTTTGACTCTTTTGAAATTTTAGATTTGATTTTCGACAGCAAATTTACTTTTGAGAAACACTTTAGATCTGTGTATTCTTCCATTACTCAAAAAATTTGATTATTGAGAAAGTCTTTCAAGATTTTTGGTGATCAATCTATTCTGCAGAAGTGTTTCAATTCTTTCCTCCAACCTCGTTTTGAGTATTGTTTTCCTGTCTGTTCATCAGCAGCTGATTCTCATCTTGATTTGTTGAAGAGAAACTTACGTTATTTTAGATTTCTTATTCTTTATCTAGATATTTATCTTTGGTACCGTCGTTCAATTAGTCCATTATGCATGTTGCATAAGATTTTTCATAATTCTGACCATCCTTTACATTCAGATCTTCCTGGACAATTCCATCCTGTTCGTAATACTAGGCAGGCAGGTCATTCTAATAGCCAGGCCTTCTTCATCATGATGTTCAATACTAGTTAGTATTCTAGAAGTTTTATTCAAGCTTTGACCAAGTTGTGAAACGATCTTCCAAATTGGGTAGTTGAATCAGTAAGCCTTCAAGAGTTTAAAGTTGCACCCAGTTTTTTTTTTTATTTATTTATTTATTTATTTTATTTCTTTTTTTTTTGAAAAGGCGAATATAAGTGGTCTTCCGCTGTCTTGGTTTGGAGCTTTCTTGCTTGAGGGTGTGCTCGGGCACACTATTATATCTAATTTCTTTTTGTCTTGTTTTGTAAAAGTTTTATAGTTTATATAGGATACATATATTTTGATGTTGTTACTCTTATCCAAATATTTTATTTTACCTTGTTTCCTTTCCTGGCTGGGCTGTTTTCCCTTTTGGAGCCCTCTGGGCTTATAGCGTCCTGCTTTCCCAAGTGTGGTTGCAACTTGGCA
>NC_090734.1:31471721-31476721 GCF_036898095.1 Palaemon carinicauda | reverse complement strand
CCGAAGGTTTCTGTACGAGATGATTCCTTCTTTTGTGATCTACCAGACTAGTCCTTGTTGCTGTTCTCGGGGGAGGATAAGTTTCTTTCCCTGGGAGTAGCAACACCTTCCTTGCTTTGGTGCTCTGGGAGCTGGCAAGTATTGCTAGCCTCCCCCCTTGGATCTTCCTTAGGCTAAGATGAGTTTCTTGGCTGCGGATGATCCGTCACTAAAGCAAGGTTGGTAGGACCCTCCTTTGTCCCTTCCCCCTCTATTTCTGTAATGGCCTAGCCATTACAGTACTGTACGTCATTCTACATCTGGACCTAGAATAGGTTAGGATGTGGAATTGACTCACTCCCTTGCCGGCCGGCAGAGCTGCTGGCCGGAGAGGGTCTTCTGTTTTGAGTGCTGCCCGGACCTCCCTTGGTACCTCATCCATGCCTGCCTGCAGAGTCAGACGGCATTGGTCAGGAAGCCTGAATTAGATTCTCCCCTTCCTTATATGCACTCTTTCGGATTGCCGGGCTTGGAGGTAGTGTACACTCTTATTCCGGCATCCATTCTGTTTTTCTTCTAGTGCTGTACCCGACCCGGCTGCCGGCCTATGAGGCCGGCAGCCGGGCAGTTGTAGTCCTCTGGTTCTTTTGCTGCCGGCTGGCATTGGTCCTGTACCTTTGCCGGCCGGCTAATGTCAACCCTAGTCTGCCGGTCGCCAAGAGTGTGGCCGACAACCGGGTACTACCTTGTGTAGTGGTCGGTCAGCATTCATTGCCGTCCGACATTGGCTGTTGCCGGCCGGCAGTTACTGCCGGCCGGCACATGCATTTGAACCAGCGTTCTGCCGCCTTATAGCTGTTAAGTAGTATACTTTAACGCTAGTTATGGTGTGTGCCGGCCGGCAATACTGTACCAGTATTCTTCAATATAACAGATACTGTAAGAAGAAAACTATAGTATGGGTTTTGGTACAGCACTGTGTGTTCTAACACTTTTGTGTTTTCTTGCACAGCCCTTTGCTGTTGCCCTACAGATAGGAAAGTGAGTTCTTTCCTGTCTACTATCCAGGATTTTAAAATCATTGCTTAGGTGTGAGCTCCACCTGTTTCCTCTGGAAACTTTGCATTGGTTACTCTAGAAGAGATTAACCATTCGATTTTTATTATCTGGAAGGCTGCAACAATGGGTTGTTAGGGAAACACGAGTGTGTGTCTTTCCTTTCAGAATTGTTATGCAATGCTATGCATATCCAGTGATACATAGTTCACTTGATACTCATGGAAATTTCTTCTCTTTACAGGAGGACCCTCCGAAGTGCGGAAGTGTTTTCTGCAACGTCCGCACCAAGAACCTCTGCGGACATGAGTTTTGTAGGAGACACGCAGCATGCGCTGTCTCCAAGGATGATCTCCGGTATTGGGACCCTCAGGTATGTACTGTGTGCACTAACCTGATTACTGAGGCCTTTGATTCCCCTTGGACGGCAGAATCAAGGGATATGGCAAGGGAGAAGCTTCGTACCTGGGTAAGGGGCTTCCAAAAGAACACCTCTGGACCTTATCTTCCAAGTGAGAAGATGAGGGCGTATCTTTTCCCTAAGGCATCAGCTGATGCAGTGATTCCCCAGCCTCAAGAGGAGATTCCCCAAGTTCAGATCCAGGTGGATGCTGAAGTCGCGGTCGCGATGCAAGACATCCAGTTAGATGACAGGATGTCTGACGTGGACGAGCGTCTGGAGGAAGACCTCTTGGCAGAAGCCCAGGATGAAGTTCAAGCCCCAGACGTTGTAGAGGAAGAGGTCGTCGAGGTGTCGGCTACTCCGGTTCAGATTCCGGAGCCTATTCCCTCAACATCGGCTGGTCTCCCAGTAGAGGTGGGACAGGCCCTCTCTTCTATTGTTGGAATGATCCAACAAATGCAGAAGGAGAATCAGGAGAAGGCGGCTGCAATGGAACTGCGGATGCAGTGCCTTGCAGAATCACGTGGGCCCCGGAAAAGGCTCAATGTGAAAGACCTTCCCTTGTGCTCAGATGCTAACCCATGGAGGTATGCTGAGCACATGCCAATGATGACTGGAAAGATCGTCATCTCGGATAAGCTGGGCTCAGTTCCCCTAGAGGAGGTGGAATTCTGGCCCAGCAAGGCATCATATCCGGACTGTTATGTCTAGCTGAGGAAGGAACCAGCTTCAAAGGAGGAGACAGAGCCTAAGGAGGTCATAGTGATGGACCATGCTAAGGCTCAAGCTCTACTTTCATCCTCGATGAAAGAGAGGGGCTTCTCTAACTCAAAGGTAGCTGCATTGAGCAAGAAGCTCCCTTCCTTTGTGTCCTCTCCTGCTAAAGCCTTCCCCTTTTTACAGAAAGGGTTTGCAGCTGTACTAAAAGCAGTGGAGGCCGGCAAGCCTTGCCCCTCCCTGGAGGAGTGTAAACCCTTGTCGCTGGCCCTGCCTATGGACCACAAAGACTGGAAGGACATCCATCTTTCGTTGTCAGTTGGAAAGTTGGAGGCTGATATTGCCGGACGTCAGTTCGGCGAGGACCTCCCTAAGCTGTCTGACTTTCTTCTGCGAAGAGAGTTCGAGACAAAAGAAAGACTGGCTGCCTCAATTTCTCTTCAGACTACTCTTGAGACGATGGAAAGTGACCCCAAGGTCCATGAAATGTTGATGGTGGTGGCCAAGACTCATCTGGCCATAGTGACGAAGGAACTTTATGGCTTCGTCAAGGCGAGGAGAGCTTGTAGGGAGTTCGTGTTCACCTCGGCTTCGGTGAGGCACGAGCCAAGGAAACTAATCTCCTCCAACATTTGGGGAAAAGACCTTTTCCCTACCGATGTGGTCAAAGAAGTTGTTGATAAGGCCGCCTTGGAGAATAGAAACCTTCTCCAGAAGTGGGGCCTGGCTATCAAAAGAAAGTCTTCCCCGGATGAGGGTCCTCAACCAAAGAGGAAGACTATGAGGACTAGGCTACCGTCTCAGCCAGCCAAGCCTTTTAGACAGCAACAGCAACTGCAATTGCCATTGCCTCAAGTGCCCCAGATGGTGGCACAAACCCCGACCACTTTTCAGTGGGTACCCCAGGCTGTGTCGACACAGTCCATGGCATTCACCCCAGCGTTCGAAGGGCAGTCTTCTTCCTTTCGAGCAAAGCCTAGAGGAGCAGCCAGAGGCTCGTCTAGGCGCCCCTCAAGGGGAAGGGGATTCAGGGGTGGTCGTGGTCAGGTAAGCAAGACCTCAGGACGGCAGTCCAAGTGAGATGATACCGGTAGGAGGGAGACTTCTGAAATTTCGGGATCGATGGACCTTCGATCCCTGGGCCCACAGCCTACTCAAGAATGGACTGGGCTGGAGCTGGTACAGCACTCCACCCCCGTGCCTTCGGTTTTTTCAACACTCCACCCCTGTTCTGGAGGAGTACGTTCAAGAACTGTTGGAGAAAAATGTGATACGAAAGGTGAAGTCCATCAAATTCCAAGGGAGGCTATTTTGTGTTCCCAAGAAAGACTCGGAAAAGCTCAGTCATTCTGGACTTGTCGCCACTCAACAAGTTCATACTGAATTGCAAATTCAAAATGCTAACACTGCAACACATAAGGACCTTACTGCCCAAGAGGGCATATTCCGTCTCTATAGACTTGTCAGACGCCTATTGGCACATTCCAATCAGCCGTCGACTCTCCCCCTACCTAGGGTTCAGGCTACATCGAAGACTATACGCCTTCAGAGCCATGCCGTCCGGGCTAAACATAACCACAAGGATTTTCAGGAAGCTTGCGAGCGCAGCTCTCAAACAATTACGCCTAAAGGGAATTTAGGTAGTAGCCTACCTGGACGACTGGTTGGTGTGGGCAGCATCTGAGACAGAATGCTTGCAAGCTTCCAGTCAGGTTATCCAGTTCCTAGAGTACCTAGGCTTCAAGATCAACAGAAAAAAGTCTCGACTTTCTCCATCTCAAAAGTTCCAGTGGCTGGGAATCCACTGGGACCTTTTGTCACACCGTTTCTCCATCCCGGCGAAGAAAAGGAAGGAGATAGCGAGTTCTATCAAGAGACTTCTAGATTCCGAAAGGATATCAAGACGCGAACAGGAGAGGGTACTGGGCTCTCTCCAGTTTGCTTCGGTGACAGACCCAGTGCTAAGAGTACAGCTAAAGGATGCAACCGGAGTTTGGAGAAGTTATGCATCAAACGCGTGAAGAGATCTGAGAAGACCAGTTCCGCTTCGGCTACGTACTCTTCTCATGCCTTGGTCCCAAGCCAGACATCTAATGAAGTCGGTTCTTCTTCAGCCACCTCCTCCGTCGGTGACGATTCACTCAGACGCCTCAAAGGAGGGATGGGGAGGTCACTCTCATCGGAAAAAAGTCCAGGGGACTTGGTCCAATTCATTCAAGACCTTTCACATAAACTTTCTTGAAGCTTTAGCAGTGCTCCTTACCTTAAAGAAAGTCTCCCCGCGTCACTCGATCCACATAAGGTTGGTGATGGACAGCGAGGTAGTTGTGAGATGCTTGAATCGTCAAGGATCGAGGTCAACAACTCTCAACCAGGTGATGTTGGCCATTTTCCGATAGGCGGAAAAGAAGAAGTGGTACCTGTCGGCAGTTCACCTTCAAGGAGTCCTTCATTCTGTATCAAGTCCAATAACTGCAGATAGACCTCTTTGCGACGAAAGACAACAAGAAGTTGCCCCTGTACGTGTCCCCATATGAGGACCCCTTAGCGGAAGCAGTGGACGCGATGTCCTTCGACTGGAACAGATGGTCCAGGATTTATCTGTTCCCTCCTCACAACCTTCTGTTGAGGGTCCTCAACAAACTGAGATCCTTCAAGGGGGTAGCGGCAATAGTGGCCTACAAGTGGCCGAACAGCGTGTGGTTCCCTTTGGCATTGGAACTACAGCTGAAGTTTGTACCGCTACCACATCCAGTTCTGACCCAGCGAGTCCAGAAGTCAACTGTCTGCGCTTCATTACAGAAAACCCGGACCCTGCAGCTCATGATTTTCTCTCCCTAGCGGT
>NC_090734.1:31444221-31454221 GCF_036898095.1 Palaemon carinicauda | reverse complement strand
ATTAATGGATCGTTTGAAGTCCTATAATACATTTGAGAGTGAGCCATTAGGTTGTATTTGAGAGCCGAGGTGAAGGCAACTAACTTTATTTCAGCAGTTTAAACACAACAGGTTTAGGACAAGAAGGTAGAAAAAGGCTAAACAGAATAATTCATGAAAAGACATGCTTGAAGAAATTTTGTTAATAGTGAGGTGTAGAGCGAAATAAAAAAAATTGAAAAGAAAATGCTGTCCCAGAGTACGAGCATGTCTGCAACAAATGTGGTACATAGCTCCCCCTAAAAACGACACACATGTGAATTAGATTCACCCTGCTCTTGAGAGTCCATATATAGGTGGGTAATCTTGCAGCAGATAGGCAGGTTTCAAGTGATCAATGCAGACACAGTCTTCTTTGCAACGAATGTTATTAAAAAGGCCTTTATATTGCAATGGATGACGAAAAAGGGGCCAGTGTAAGGACGCATTAGGGGTGGCCAGCTAGTGTTGTCACGCAAAAAAGAGTGAGTTGCAAAATGCCAATCTGTCAGTAAGTGTTGCCTACAGTGGGAGCTTATAAGTCTGACTGCATGGAGTAAATTTTCCCTCAACATGATATAGGAGCTTGAGATTATCGGAGGGTGTTGCAGAGAGAAATAATTCAGAAGGGATGACCAAAAGATTGCCATAGACTATTTCAGCTATTGGGATAACAAGGGCATCTTAAGGAGTAGTCCGTAGTCCCAAGAGGAAAACAGGGAAGCTGGGTTAACCAGATAGAGTCCTTACAGCAGAACATCAAAGCTGCTTTGAGGGTGCAATGAAAATGTTCTGGCATTGCGTTGGCAGTTGTGCTGTAGGCTTTTTTACGGTGTTGGGTGATACTCATAAGTTTCAATTCAGAATTGAATGTGTTACCCCTATTGGAATTTATATGCTCAAGGATACCAAATCTCGTTATCCACTCTACGAGTATAGCAGATGTAAATGCGGAGGACGTTGCAGCTTCTCTGTTAATAGTTTCAGGCCAACAAGCAGAGCGGTTGATGACAGTAATTGGGTAACGATGTCCTCACAATATGAGTAGGTGACTTACTACATTGACGTGCATGTGCGTAAAACGACAATGATTTTGAGGAAAGGTCCACATTCTGGAATCCGTGGGGCGATATACTATACATTTGAAGAACAGTTGCAGAACAAATCCTTAGAATCCTTAGTAATTCAGTACAAAAGGAACTTTGTCTAATGTAGCTGTGCTTTAGATCGGCGCAAGGGATATGAAAGGCCATGGATGAAATCAAACACCTTTTGGCACAAGGGAGCAGGTAACCATTGCTATGGTCCACTGGTGCTGACATCACAGAAGAGGGTGGTGTTGTAGTCTTTGAGTGCAACTTCTTCTAAATGAAGGGATATGTAGGAAGTAGGAAGTTCTACACACACACACACACACACACACACACACACAGATATATATATATATATATATATATATATATATATATATATATATATATATATATATATATATATATATATATATATATATATATATATATATATATATATATATATATATATATATATATATATATATATATAATATATATATATATATATATATATATATATATATATATATATATATATATATATATATATATATATATATATATATATATATATATATATATATATATATATGTGTGTGTGTGTGTGTGTGTGTGTGTTAGAATAAATTAGAATAAATTTTACGGCTACAAATATGGGTTTTACTGATTCCGCTGAACTAAAATTTTGTAGCAAATTCAAATTTCATCAAGCTCACAGGTAAACCTTGTTTACTAAAGTATTCAGATTCTGAATAATTCGTAAACTAGTTTGAATTTTACAGAAGTAAATGAAAATAATAATGTTTATGCATCATAATTATCTTTTATTATCAAATACTCGTTTGTTTTGCCGTTATTCCACATGACTACTCGCAGTCGCCTGTAGACTGAAGAGGGTTTATTTTAGCAATTATTTAAAATGAGGGATAAATTAATATTAGGGGCATTTACCAGTTGGATGAAGGATCTGTTATTAAGATTGAATGAAAAGTTTAATTCATATTTATCAAAATTCAATAAACTATAAAACATATCATCCTTACTTAATTATATTAGGCCTATATCATGGTTTTACAGGAAAAAATAGGAACGAGTGTATAATCTGCCTCAGATTGTGATTATCCAAATGACTTCATGTAAACAAAAAATACATATTATTCTAACATTTTACACAACCTACTTACAAAGGCCAATGCAGTATTTGAGTGTACAAATATTTATGGAAAGAACAGTGCATGATTAAGAATGATCTAATATAAAAAAAAAAACTTGAGATATTGTTTTCTACGTGTAGTATAATCATAATTAATCGACGCTCAAGAATTATGAAATCATTACTTCGTTGAGAGAGAGAGAGAGAGAGAGAGAGAGAGAGAGAGAGAGAGAGAGAGAGAGAGAGAGAGAGAGAGAGAGAGAGAGAGAGAGAGAGTAGAAGGGAATCCATTTTATACCTTAGTGAGGCTGAAGATATCTGGAGATACAATCTGTATCTATCACTTTATCAGTAGATTAGAACCAGCAAAAATACTCCCAAACCCTCACATGAATCAGGAAAATAAATATACCCTTTTATGAATACATAAAAAGAAAACGTTTATTGATGTATCCCTCATCAAACACACTGTGACGACCGGATATTTGATTCTGAAGATATTTAAGGTACATCTATAAGATTTATGAACCTCTTTGGAAACCTATTGTTATAAAATCAATTTATTATATTAAATAATATATTTATAGATTCCTAAGAGAAAAAAAATCGAACAATTGTTGCTGTGTAATAATTTAAAAAAAACTTTTTAATGCGTTATATGGCTCACATGCAAACAAAAAAGAACTCATGATTTTTTTTTCTTAATTCCTCTTGCATGTCATTGAAGTGTACTGTGAAGTAAAGTTCAATTTTCTACATAAAAATCAGATATAGTCTATATGAAATCTTATATATATATATATATATATATATATATATATATATATATATATATATATATATATATATATATATATATATATATATATATATATATATATATATATATATATATATATATATATATATATATATACAGTATATACATATGAGCTGAAAAGGTTTGGTCATTGGGGAAGCAGTCAATGTTGAGTAACGCTCCAGGATGTATGTTTTGAGGGAATCCTATCCAATTGTGGGGTCCCCTTGGTCACAAAGCAATACTGATACTTGAGGGAAATTTTCCTCGGGTATTGTTGCGACACCAGAGTCAGCTTTAGTCCTTGAATGGGTCACGCCCTTAAAGCGAAACGGGACATAAGCACGCATGAAACAATAACATAAAAAAAAAAAAGAATGAAGGTGGGAGGGAGCGGGACACTCATGTGGTCACCAACGTGCGAGGCGCCCCCTGGTGATAACTGAGAAGCGAGGTGAATGCAATTGAACTTTATTAACAGATATTGACCTTAAATTCAAGGACTTGCGAGCAAGAACTTAACATTAAATTAAAATAACATTCATCATGAACTATCGAATATATAGAGATTGGTTTAATAAGATTTCAGCGAAGTGATATGATAACAATCTAAATTGTTATAGTACAAGAGAATATATGAAACGTGTGGTACATATATATATATATATATATATATATATATATATATATATATATATATATATATATATATATATATATATATATATATATATATATATATATATATATATATATATATATATATATGTTTATTTATATATATATATATTTTTGGGCTCAAGCCATGTCGTCCTGATGAAAGTTCCTATAGGGTAGCTTCCTAGGGTATATTACAACTACGGCGATATTCCCAGAGAATTTACCTTACGGTACCAGAATTCTAACTCCTGGAGCGAGTATCCCTCGTGAAAGGGATATCGCGACATATCAGAGGACGTTTTCTAGACACGCCACATGGCAATCTACATCCTGGACAGAGATTTCGTCTCGTAGGAGGTGATTGGCGAGATACGAATTCGGGAAAGAAAAAGGAGAGCCGCTCCCAAGGCTTCCCTATCCCCCAATTCGTATGAGTGCCTGGCGCCAATCCTGGCGCCATCTGTATTCCTTTTTGCGTAGCTTAACAACTCGGTGTTTTTTCCTGTTTTTCTCGCAAATCTTGGATTTATTCTACTTTTTATGGCTTCTCCGTCTTCGTCGGCATCTGATAAGTTGAGTATAGTGTCTTTTATGTATAAATGTAGGCTCTTGGTAAAATTTTGAATGATTAATAGGATTAATCTTTGATACAAGAGCCGTAGCCTACCAGAGGAGTCTTGGACGCTGTCGCTCGCTAGGTATAAATTAGTTAGTCATAGCGACATTCCTGGTTGTTTTGCTTTAATAAATTTTAGCTATTTAGCATTACATAGGATTTCCTTTCGTGCTTAGTATTATTTGGCGAAGTATTCGCCATTCTGGCCTACGCTAGGCCATGTAGCCTAGTCATTTGGTCCTAGTACTTCAAGCATGATTATGGTTTTTCCGAATTTAATTAAAATTTTATTGAAGCTTTAGGCTATATTTTATACATTTTAGACTGTGTGGAATTTTTCCAAGATAGTATACGAGTGAGTTTCGGTGATTTAGGTAATCGATTCTCTTGGTGCCTAGGCTAGTTGCTTATGGAGCCTTAGTATACTTTATCATACTCCCCGGTTGCTTTCTTTTCTTCGGAGAAGGTATGCAATCCCTTTCCCTCTGTTTAAGCCTTGGGCTTATCCCTAAGTGGTTTTTTCCGAATTTATTTTTGATAAAACTATACTAGGGTGTTACTGTACCTTCCTGTTCCTGTAGTTATGGTTCAAGAGGGACAGAACAACAGAGTTTTTTAGTCTGAGTCTGTGTTGTCTGGCTTGGGGCTGAGTCCCCCTCGCTGACCTAACACAGATAAAGGGAGCTTAGCTCCCTTAGGTCACTACGGAAGGTTTCTGTGGATATGATTCCTTCTTTTGTGATCTACCAGACTAGTCCTTGTTGCTGTTCTCGGGGGAGGATAAGTTCTTTCCCTGGGAGTAGCAACGCCTTCCTTGCTTTGGTGCTCTGGGAGCTGGCAAGTATTGCTGGCATTTCCCCTTAGATCTCCCTTAGGCTAAGATAAGTTTCTTGGCTGCGGGTGATCTGTCACTAAAGCAAGGTTGGCAGGACCCTCTTGTCCCTTCCCCCTCTTTCTTCGTAATGGCCGAGCCATTACTGTACTGTACGTCGTTCTACATCTGGACCTAGTATAGGTTAGGATGTGGAATTGACTCAGCCCCTTGCCGGCCGGCAGAGCTGCTGGCCGGCAGGGGTCTTACTGTACTGTACGTCGTTCTACATCTGGACCTAGTATAGGTTAGGATGTGGAATTGACTCAGCCCCTTGCCGGCCGGCAGAGCTGCTGGCCGGCAAGGGTCTTAATGTTTTCGAGTGCTGCCCGGACCTCTCTTGGTCCCTCATGCCGGCAGAGCCAAACAGCATTGGTCAGGAAGCCTGAATTAGTTTCTCCCCCTTCCTTATATGCACTCTTTCGGTTGCCGGGCTTGGAGGTAGTGTACACTCTTATCCCGGCATCCATTCTATTTTTCTTCTAGTGCTGTACCTGACCCGGCTGCCGGCCTCATAGGCTGGCTGCCGGCCTCATAGGCCGGCAGCCGGGCAGGTGTAGTTCTCTGGTTCTTTTGCTGCCGGCTGGCATCGGTCTTGTACCTTTGCCGGCCGGCTTATGTCAGCCGTTGTCTGCCGGTCACGAAGAGTGTGGCCGGCAGCTGGGTACTACCTTGTGTAGTTGTTGGCCGGCAGCCATTGCCGGCCAACATTGGCTGTTACCGGCCGGCAGTAGCTGCCGACCGGCACAGGCATTTGAACCAGAGTGCTGCCGCCCTATAGCTGTTAAGTAGTATACTTTAAAGCTAGTTGTGGTGTGTGCCGGCCGGCAAAGGCAGGCCGGCACACATCCCCCTATACTGTACTAGTATTCTTCAGTATAACATATACAGTAAGAAAAAAAACTATGGTAAGGGTTTTGGTACAGCACTGTGTCTCCTAACACTATTATGTTTTCTTGCACATCCCTTTGCTGTTGCCCTCTGATAGGAAGCTGAGTTCTTTCCTGTCTATTTTCCAGGTTTTTAAAATCATTGCTTAGGTGTGAGCTCCACCTGTTTCCTCTGGTAACCTTGCATTGGTTACTCTAGAAGAGATAAACCATTTTGATTTTATTATCTGGAAGGCTGCAACAATGGATTGTGAGGGAAACACAAGTGTGTGTCTTTCCTTTATGAATTGTTATGCTATACTATGCATATCCAGTGATACATAGTTCACTTGATACTCATGGAAATTTCTTCTCTTTACAAGAGGACCCTCCGAAGTGCGAAAATGTTTTCTGCAACGTCCGCAGCAAGAACCTCTGCAGACATGAGTGTTGTAGGAGACACGCAGCATGCGCTGTCTCCAAGGATGATCTCCAGTATTGGGACCCTCAGGTATGTACTGTATGCACTAACCTGATTACTGAGGCTTTTGATTCCCCTAGAACGGTGGAATCAAGGGATATAGCAAGGGAGAAGCTTCGTACTTGGGTAAGGGGCTTCAAGAAGAACACCTCTGGCCCTTATCTTCCAAGTGAGAAGATGAGGGCGTATCTTTTTCCCCAGGCATCAGCTGATGCTGTGATTCCCCAGCCTCAAGAGGAGATCCCTCAAGATCAAGTCCAGGTGGACGTGGAAGTCGCAGTCGCGATGCAAGACATCCACTTAGATGACAGGATGTCTGACCTGGACGAACGTTTGGAACAAGACCTCCTGGCAGAAGGTCAGGATTAAGTTCAAACCCCGGATGTCGTAGAGGATGAGGTCGACGAGGTGTCGGCTACTCCGGTTCAGATTCCGGAGCCTATCCCCTCAACATCGGCCGGTCTCCCAGTAGAACTGGGACAGGCCCTCTCTTCGATTGTTGGAATGATCCAACAAATGCAGAAGGAGAATCAGGAGAAGGCGGCTGCTATGGAACTGCGTATGCAGTCCCTGGCAGAATCACGTGGGCCCCGGAAAAGGCTCAATGTGAAAGACCTTCCCTTATGCTCAGATGCTAACCCATGGAGGTATGCTGAGCACATGCCGATGACAACTGGAAAGATCGTCATCTCGGATAAGCTGGGTTCAGTTCCCCTAGAGGAGGTGGAATTCTGGCCCAGCAAGGCATCATATCCGGACTGCTATGTCCGGCTGAGAAAAGAACCAGCTTCAAGGGAGGAGACAGAGCCGAAGGAGGTCATAATTATGGACCACGCTAAGGCTCAAGCCCTACTTTCATCCTCGATGAAAGAGAGGGGCTTCTCTAACTCGAAGGTAGCTGCATTGAGCAAGAAGCTCCCTTCTTTTGTGTCATCTCCTGCTAGAGCCTTCCCCTTTCTACAGAAAGGGTTTGCGGTTGTCCTAAAGGCAGTCAAGGCCGGCAAGCCTTGCCCCTCCCTGGAGGAGTGTGAACCCTTGTCGCTGGCCCTGCCTATGGACCACAATCACTGGAAGGATGTCCATCTGACATTCTCAGTGGGAAAGTTGGAGGCTGATATTGCCGGACGGCAATTCGGCGAGGACCTCCCCAAGCTGTCCGACTCTCTTTTACGAAGAGAGTTCGAGACAAAAGAAAGACTGGCTGCCTCAATGTCTCATCAGACTACTCTTGAGACGATGGAAAGTGACCCCAAGGTCCATGAAATGTTCATGGTAGTGGCTAAGTCTCACCTAGCCACAGTGACGAAGGACCTTTATGGCTTCGTCAAGGCAAGGAGAGCTTGCAGGGAGTTCGTGTTCACCGGGGCTACGGTGAGACACGAGCCAAGGAAGTTAATCTCCTCCAACATTTGGGGAAAAGACCTTTTCCCTACCGATGTGGTCAAAGAAGTTGTTGATAAGGCCGCCGTGGAGAATAGAAACCTTCTCCAGAAGTGGGGCCTGGCTATCAAAAGAAAGTCTTCCCCGGATGAGGGTCCTCAACCATAGAGGAAGAATATGAGGACTAGGCTACCGTCTCGGCCAGCCAAGCCTTTTAGACAGCAACAGCAACTGCAATTGCCGTTGCCTCCAGTGCCCCAGATGGTGGCACAAACCCCGACTACTTTTCAGTGGGTACCCCAGGCTGTGCCAGGTCAGTCAACCACATTCACCCCAACGTTCGAAGGACAGTCTTCTTCCTTTCGTGCAAAACCTAGAGGAGCAGCCAGAGGCTCGTCTAGGCGCCCCTCAAGGGGAAGGGGATTCAGAGGTGATCGTGGTCAGGGAGGCAAGACCTCAGGACGGCAGTCCAAGTGAAACGATACCGGTAGGAGGGAGACTGATGAAATTTTGGGATCGCTGGACCTTCGATCCCTGGGCCCAAAGCCTACTCAAGAATGGACTGGGCTGGAGCTGGTACAGCACTCCACCCCCGTGCCTTCGGTTTTTCCAACACTCCACCCCTGTTCTGGAGGAGTACGTTCAAGAACTGTTGGAGAAAAAGGTGATCCGAAAGGTGAAGTCCATCAAATTCCAAGGGAGGCTGTTTTGTGTTCCCAAGAAAGACTCGGAAAAGCTCAGAGTCATTCTGGACTTGTCGCCACTCAACAAGTTCATAGTGAATTGCATATTCAAGATGCTAATACTGCAACACATAAGGACCTTACTGCCAAAGAGGGCATACTCAGTCTCTATAGACTTGTCAGACGCCTATTGGCACATTCCAATCAGCCGTCGACTCTCCCCCTACCTAGTGTTCAGGCTAAAACGGAGACTATACGCCTTCAGAGCCATGCCATTCAGGCTAAACATAGCCCCAAGGATTTTCACGAAGCTTGCGAGCTCAGCTCTCAAACAATTACGCCTAAAGGGAATTTAGGTAGTAGCCTACCTGGATGACTGGCTGGTGTGGGCAGCATCCGAGACCGAATGCTTGCAAGCTTCCAGTCAGGTGATCCAGTTCCTAGAGTACCTAGGCTTCAAGATCAACAGAAAAAAGTCTCGACTTTCTCCATCCCAAAAGTTCCAGTGGCTGGGAATCCACTGGGACCTTTTGTCACACAGTTTCTCCATCCCGACGAAGAAAAGGAAGGAGATAGCGGGCTCTGTCAAGAGACTTCTAGATTCCGAAAGGATATCAAGACGCGAACAGGAGAGGGTACTAGGCTCTCTCCAGTTTGCTTCAGTGACAGACCCAGTGCTGAGAGCACAGCTAAAGGATGCAACCGGAGTTTGGAGAGGGTATGCATCAAACGCGCGAAGAGATCTGAGAAGACCAGTGCCGCCTCGGCTACGTACTCTTCTCAGGCCTTGGTCCCAAGCCAGACATCTAAAGAAGTCGGTTCTTCTTCAGCCACCTCCCCCGTCGATGACGATTCACTCAGACGCCTCAAAGGAGGGATGGGGAGGTCACTCTCATCCGAAAAAAGTCCAGGGGACTTGGTCCAAGCTATTCAGGACCTTTCATATAAACATTCTAGAAGCTATGGCAGTGCTCCTTACCTTAAAGAAAGTCTCCCCGCGTCACTAGATCCACATAAGATTGGTGATGGACAGCGAGGTGGTTGTGAGATGCTTGAATCGACAAGGGTCGAGGTCACCACCTCTCAACCAGGTGATGTTAGCCATTTTCCGATTGGCGGAAAAGAAGAAGTGGTACCTGTCGGAAGTTCACCTTCAAGGAGTCCGCAATGTGACAGCGGAAGCTCTATCCAGGTTCACACCGATAGAGTCGGAATGGTCCTTAGACGCAGGATCATTCTCCTTCATTCTGAATCAAGTCCCAGAACTGCAGATAGACCTCTTTGCGACGAAAGACAACAAGAAGTTGCCCCTGTACGTGTCCCCATATGAGGACCCCTTAGCGGAAGCAGTGGACGTGATGTCCCTCGACTGGAACAGATGGTCCAGGATTTAT
>NC_090734.1:31404221-31431721 GCF_036898095.1 Palaemon carinicauda | reverse complement strand
CCTTTACTCCAACCACTGACTCACAACAAATACACATTAATAAACTCGGCCTCCTTTAAAGATGACATTATCACGCAGGACTCAGATCTGTACATGGCGAGCTTTGATGTGGAATCTCTGTTTACAAATGTTCCCGTTGTCGAGACTATCAACATCATTTTAGACAGGCTATTTCCCACTGACGATTGATTGTTCAACAATTTCAATAGAACTCAATTCAAGTTGCTTTTAGAATTAGCCGTGCTGGATACGCCCTTTGTTTTTAATAATACGGTTTTTAAGCAGACTGAGGGGATGGCCATGGGAAGCCCTCTGGGTCCTACTTTTGCAAACATATTTATGTGCTCCTTGGAGGAGCGAGCTTTAGATGTATGCCCACCTAATTTCCGCCCACTCTTTTATAGATGCTACATAGATGACACTTTCACCTTGTTCAGATGTAATTACCATGTTGATACCTTTCTTGAGTTTTTAAACAACCAACACCATAACATTAGATTTACGGTTGAAACAGAGACACAGAATTCACTTCCGTTCCTTGATGTGAGGATATCTAAGGACGAGTCTGGCTTTCATACTGGTATTTATAGAAAGAGCACCTTTACTGGCCTGGGGACCAATTTTTATAGCTCATGTTTTTTTAACTTTAAACTGAATTCCGTGTCAACTCTCCTCCATAGAGCCATCAATCTGACATCAACCTGGTCTACCTTTCATACTGAAGTGACTTTCCTTGATGATTACTTTAAGGATAATTATTTCCCTTCAGCAATTTTTCATAGATCCCTTAATAAGCTACTTAATCTGAAATTCAATCCAACCCCAATAGTCCACAATGTCCCCAAGCTCCGTATGTTTGCTAGATTTCCCTTTCTCCATAATAATAAATTTAGGAAAAAAAATGCATTAACCTATTCAGTGAGCAATTGCCTGCCCTTAATTTAAAACTAATTCCCATAAACCCCCGAACTCTCGGCTCACTCTTCCAAGTCAAGGATAAGATCAGCCCCTTGTTTGCCTCCGGTGTCGTTTATAAGTATAATTGTCCCAGATGTGATCTCGGCACTTACATCGATTGCACCAGGAGGTTGCTAAAAGTCCGAATATCCTCTCATCAGGGAATTAGCTATAGAACGGGTTGTCGACTATCAAATCCAGAACAATCTAACATAAGAAATCACAGTAAAAGTTGCAAAACACACATAGATACCAGTCATTTTAATATAATAGGAAGAACCCGACATATAGACGAACTAACCACCCTTGAATCAATAATGATTAAGCTAACTGTACCTTCTCTTAACCACCAGTCGTCTTCCACCCAATTGTTTATTGCCTAATTACCTGTTGTTTTGTTTACACTCCCTTCCATAACAATTTTTCATGTCAGTTCTCCTTACGCTACCGCTGTGGGTAGGTGTCTTGTTCGTTCTATTATTATTATTATTATCATTATTTTTATTATTATTATTATTATCATTATTTTTATTATTATTATTATTATATATTTTTATATTATTATTATTATAATTATTATTGAATTAATTTGTTTCTCTATATTCGCTCCAAGGCCTTTCACTGTTATTCTGTGTTTCTGTTTTTACTCTGTTATTATTCTTAATTTATTAAAAAGCTTTTTAATTTTGGTGTTGGTAAACGTTGTGTGTATCTTTTTACTTATACACAGTTGATTTGTAATCGTTTCAGTCTGGAAAATGTATCAAGGTGATACGAAACGTCGGCGCAAATAAATGGATTAAAAAACAGAACGCGTCTCCCTACTCCAATATGTATATATATATATATATATATATATATATATATATATATATATATATATATATATATATATATATATATATATATATATATATATATATGTATATATATAAATATATAAATATGTATATATATATATATATATATATATATATATATATATATATATATATATATATATATATATATATGTGTGTGTGTGTATATATATATATATATATATATATATATATATATATATATATATATATATATATATATATATATATATATATATATATATATATATATATATATATATATATATATATATATATACACACACACACACATATATATATATATATATATATATATATATATATATATATATATATATATATATATATATATATATATATATATGTGTGTGTGTGTGTGTGTGTGTGTGTGTGCTTTCAGATTTTTGTCATTGCTCGAGCTTTAGAATAAACTACTTATCATAGATGAATGTTAGTTGGTTAGTTAATCAGTCACAAGACCATACAGTATCTATGAGTGACCAAGCGCTCAGGTAAATCAGTCGACCACCACCTTCAGCATTAAACTACCCTCTGTAATATCCTTAGATGACTGCTCAGAGTGTAAAATGTAGCTGAATCGGGCACCCACACTAGACCATGATCCAACTAAGGTGTGTGATCGAAATTCGGTTGGAGTCTGAAACGTGTTGAAATCCTGAGTTGCTTTTTGATCCTGTATTTTGAGGCATTTAAACATTGGTTATTTCACGCAGTACTCTCAGGTAAAAGGATATCTTTCACTTTTGGCTCTGCAGTACTGGCTAACTGTGAGCTTTTATCAAATTGTGAGGCATTGAGAGATATATTGCCCTAACCAAAACTCTCAGGTGAAAGTTTAGCTTCCCCTTTTGGCCCTACGATTTAGGCTAGCAGTGAGCTTGGATAGTGTTGAAAGTAAGACACGTTGAGAGATTGCTTGTTTCTTGGTGAACTCCCAGGTGAAAGGATAGCTTTCACCTTTTGCCCTCTGATCCAAGGTAGTTTTGATCTTGGATCATGTCACGATCACGAGGCACATAGAGATCCCCTTTACAAGGGATACTTACAGGTGAAAGGATAGCTTTCCGTTCATGTAATATCAGCCAACTGAGAAAGGATACCAAGATCTCAAGGGATCTCCAAAGAGGTAGAGGGCTTTCCAGTCAGCGCCCATGTTTGCTTCTGAGCAGTTTGGACAGATAAACTACCATTCAGGACAGCAGATCGTTGTAGTGATTGATACCCCAAAACCCCTTTGGGTCATGACTTCTGAGTGAGCTTATGGCCAAGCAAATCTTTCAAGTGATAGGTTAGCTTCAACGGGACTTTAGCAAGGCTAACTCTCTGGCAGTAAAGGTGAGTATTTATGGGACTATTATATATATCAACACTCTAACTCAAGAACAATATCCTCCAAATGCTGAAGTCCTGCAAGGAATAAATAAAACAAGAGTAAATTTCTCATTTTGCCTCAACCCGAGCTGACAGTAACCAAAACTGTTGTTGACTCCACTTTAAGAGTTTTTTTATAATCATATGCCAGCTTGTCCTGATGTTTTTTTCGTGATATGTAATAAACGTGGATTATTTTGCATGGGGACAATTATTTTTGTTAAATGTCCTTCACTCCTATAGTTAAATGCATTAATTGGACCTTACAATATTCTCATAATTTGTAAAAGAAAAAAAAAATATCCTCTTGTAAGACAACATATCCAAGGAGCCAATAGAAAAGCAATTCCAAAAGGCTATCAATGGAACTGAATGTCATAACCTCAATGTTGAGTAGCCTGATAAATAATACCCCCCAAAAATTAGGAAATCGAAAATTCAAATGACTAAAATTCTTTTATCATGTTAGTGATATCTTGGTTCAAATGAATGCAAAGCAGATTCCAGATTAATTAATATGTCCTGAGAGGTGTTTTGCAATAGAAACGACCTGGACATTCTCACGGGAGTATTCACCAACTTTTTCTCTTTAAATTTGTTTATGGATATAGAGTTGATTAACTTTTTGAGAGATGAGGGCTTCCTAGGAATTAAAACTCGAAACCAACAAACAACAATACATAGGAATACAGTTTGATAATTATCCTTCCACCCTTTGGGTCCCTATAGTTATGAAAGAATTCTTGTTTTTATTTCCTATACACTGAAATAACTGAAAAGTTCAATGATTAGGTGAATAACAAAAATATTCTATTGGCATATGGCACTGGGATATTCTTAATTGTCTCATTATAGTCTATAAGTTTATCCTTGGCTTAGCTCTTGCCCGCATTTTTCTTTGTTTTTCTTTTATTGAGAAGATAAAATTACATAAAAAATTAAACACTAATATCAAGGTCTTTCAAAAATGTCTCTAACCTTTGCATATAGGTAGTAATTTGGCCAGGGCACCAGCCGTCTGTTGAGATACTACCGCTAGAGAGTTGAGGGGTCCTTTGACTGGCCAGAGAGTACTACATTGGATCCTTCTCTCTAGTTATGGTTCGTTCCCTTTGCCTACACATACACCGACTAGTGTGGCCTATTCTTTACAAATTCTCCTATGTCCTCATACACCTGACTTCATTACCGACTCTTCTTCTTCACCCAAAGGGATCACTACTGCACTGCAATTGTCCATTGGCTACTTTCCTCTTGCTAAGGATAGAAGAGACTCTTTAGCTATGGTAAGGAGCTCTTCTAGGAGAGGGGCACTCTAAAATATAATCATTGTTCTCTAGTCTTGAATAGCACCATAGTCTCTGTACCATGGTCTTTCACTGTCTTGGGTTAGAGTTCTCTTGCTTTAAGGTACACTCGGGCACACTATTCTATCTTATTGAATTCCTACTGTTTTGTTAAAGTTTTTTGTAGTTTATATAGAAAATATTTATTTTAATGTTGTTAGTGTTCTCAATATTTTATTTTTCCTTGTCTACTTTTTTTATTGGGCTATTTTCCTTATTTGGGCCCCTGGGCCTATAGCATCTTGCTTTTCCCACTAGGGTTGCAGCTTAGCAAATAAGAATAATAATAATAATAATAATAAGAATAATAATAATAATAATAATAATAATAATAATAAAAATAATAATAATAGTAATAATAATAATAATAATAATAATAATGTTTTTAAACGTATACATTGTTGGTCAAAGCTGCTGTTTTGTTATCTTTTCTTCTTATCCTATTTTTGATGGCACAATCGACATGAAGGTTAACATTACTTTCCCTCTGATTAGAAGGAATTATTAAAGGTCTTTATGTTAGCATTTTAAGAATATTGTCTGAATAACTTTATCAATCCATCCATTTTTCTTTTTAAACGTTTTATTTGTGTCGGAATTCAGTATTACTGAAGAACACGACATATCTTGGTTTTCTCCAATTCAAAAATCCATTCTCCAGTTTTAGAACTTTTCTTTACTTTTGTGATCAAGTAATCTTATTGTGTTTGGTTTGTTGATTATTGTCAATATAGATATTTTTTTTTTCTTTTTTAATAATTACATGTTTTAGTTTAGGATAGCAATATTATGTTTGCAAGTTCTTCTTAAACCATTAGTGAGGGCATGAATGTGATCATGTACACATGAATTATGAATATGGGTCGCTAATTCTGTGGTTTATTTGAAAAACCCATACAGTACGTATGGGTTTTTCAGATAAACCACGAGGCTGAAAGTTACCTTTAAAGTGTCATATGTAACCTCGGGATTCAATTCACTAATTGACAACCCAGAACATAAGTCTGAGAGAGATTCAACATATGGCCCTGGTCAATCATACTAAAGTCTTGAATTTGGCAGTGATAGATGTGAACATAGCCGTGGTCGCTAGCAAATCGTCTGCCGGTTAGAGGACGGACTATCACCAGAGAGGGACACCATTACACCGTGGTCAAACGACCAAAACATCAGACGTTCTTGATGAGGAATATTTTGGTGGAGAAAATGAATATGTAGATATTGATTCTAATATATTCAATGAGGATTAACTACCCCTGACCGGTCATTTAGATATTCCCGATCAAAGAAATGTAGATGATTATATGTTATTGACTGTGATGGTTATGATATATTAGGGCAAAGTGACATGTGTGAACATGATCCAAGTGGAGTGGGGTCCTAAAAGCGAAACATAGGGTAAGCGAGATAGTAAGGCTGACTTGAATCTCAGAGCTATTTCATTGTTAAAGACAACAAGAAGACATATGTTTCTGCATCAGATGACTGAACTAATGAAGGTGATTTTAGTACTGGAGATGACAATTTTCTCAATTAAGCTGGAGTTCCAAATGATTTTAGTGTACTCATCCTTTCAGGCCAGTGAATGTGATTTTTTTTTCTCTCTATAGATGAAGACGTTTTGAAAATTATGATTAGGAAGACAAATAGGATTCTTGAACAAAGGGTGTTCAGACGCAACCCGAATAACCAGAAAATGAAAAGGTGGAAACCTGTTGTTTTCGCAGAAATGTTAAGTTTCTCATTTAACATTACGTATGGCTCACGGAAAAAAAATTGACTATTGTTCAAGAAACTTCCACCTAAACACGCTTTCAAAATGCATTATCCATGGTATATTCTACGATACTTATAAGTTTCTGTATTTCGTTGGAAATAATGAATATATTCGTATGATGATGATATGGTATGGAAAATACGAAACAACATGACAATTGTTTCAGTAACTACATTCAAACATTCCATTCTGAAGGTTAGTGATCGCCGAATTTTTGGTTTTGTTTAAAAGTCGTTTCGTTTCTAAAGAGCGTATAAAACTACTTTTTGGGAGGTGTGTAGGGCGGATAAAGCTACGTGTTAAAAGTGATTGTCGAACTGTAATAGTTTTGGATAACAATGGGTATGCAAGTACAAATATTGATATACCTCACTATCAATTTCTAAAACATTCAGGGCCCATAGTGAAAACAAAGAGTTAGTTAATATCTAAATAACATCTAATTTTATATACTGATAATCAGTACACTAGCCCAAATCTGAGTAAATTCCTTTATTTTGGGTTCAAGCCATGTCGTCCTGATGGAAGTTCCTAGAGGGTAGCTTCCTAGGGTATATTACAACTACGGCGATATTCCCAGAAAATTTATCTTAAGGTACCCAGAATTCTAACTCCTGGAGCGAATATCCCTAATGAAAGAACCAAGGATATCGCGAAATATCAGAGGACGTATTCTTGACACGCCACATGGCAATCTGCACCCCGAACAGAGATAACACTTCGAAGGTGTCAATTGGCAAGAAAACGAAAACGAGAAAGAAAAAGGAGAGCCGCTCGCAAGGCTCCCTCTTCTCCCGTTTCGTAAGCGTGCATTGCGCCGATCCTGGCGCCATCTGTATTCCTTTTTGCGTAACCTAACAACTCGGTGTTTTTTCCTGTGTTTCTCGCAAAATCTTTGATTTAATCGATTTATTATGCTTTCTCCAACTTCGTCTGCCTCTGATAAGTTGAGTATTATTTCTTTCATGTATAAATGTAGGCTCTTGGTAATTTTTAAAGTGATTAATAGTAATAATCTTTGTTACAAGAGCCGTTGCCTACCGGAGGCGTCCTGGACGTTGTCGCTCGCTAGGTATGAGTTTTAGTTAGCCAGAGCGACGTTCCCGGCTGTTTTGCTTTAATAATTTTAGCTGTTTAGCGTTACATAGGATTTCCTTTTTCGTGCTTTTAGTATTATTTGTTTTGGCGAGGTATTCGCCAATTCTGGCCTATGCTAGACCATGTAGCCTAGTCGTTTGGCCCTAGTACTTTCCTGCATGATTTTTGGATTTCCGAGTGTTTTGAAATTTTATTGAAGCTTTAGGCAGCTTTATACATTTAAGATTATATTGATTATTTCCAAGATAGTATACGAGTGAGTTTCGGTGATTTAGGTAATCAATTCTCTTGGCGCCTAGGCTAAGTTGCTTATGGGGCCTTAGTATACTTTCTCATACTCCCCGGTTGCTCTCTTTTCTTCGGAGAAGGTATGCAATCCCTTTCCCTCTGTTTAAGCCTTGGGCTTAACCCTAGTGGTTTATCTGAATTAACTTTCGTTACAACTATATTGGGGTGTTACTGTTCCTTCCTGTCCCAGTAAGTTTGGCTTCAGAGAGGGGGCAGAACATCAGAGTTCTTAGTCTGAGTCTGTGTTTGTCTGGCTTGGGGTAGAGTCTCCCTCGCTAGTCTGATGTAGACGTAGGAGGCTTAGCCTCCTTAGATCACTTCCGAAGGTTTCTGTACTTGATGATTCCTTCTTCTTGTGATCTAGCAGACTAGTCCTTGTTGCTGTTCTCGGTGGTGAGGATAAGATCCTTTCCCTGGGAGTAGCAACACCTTCCTGGCTTTGGTTCAGTGGGGGTTGGCAAGTATTGCTGGCTTCCCTCTTTGGATCTCCCTTAGGCTAAGATGAGTTTTCTTGGCAGCGGGTGATTCTTTACTAAAGCAAGGTTGGTAGGACCCTCTTTGTCCCTTCCCCCTCTTTTCTCTCCAATGGCCTAGCCGTTACAGTACTGTACGTCATTCTACATCTGAACCTAGTATAGGTTAGGATGTGGAGTTAACTCAGTCCTTTGCCGCCCGGCAGAGTTTGCCGGCCGGCAAAGGTCTTCTGCTTTGAGTGCTGCCCAGACCTCCCTTGGTCCCTCATCCATGTCTGTCTGTAGAGCCAGACAGCATTGGTCAGGAAGCCTGAATTAGATTCTCCCCTTCCTTATATGCACTCTTTCGGATTGCCGGGCTTTGAGGTAGTACACTCTCTTATCCTGGCAACCATTCTGTTTTCTTCTAGTGCTGTATCCGAGCCGGCAGCCAGGCAGTCAGAGTTCTCTGGTTCTTTTGCTGCTGACCGGCATCGGTTGTATACCTTTGCCGGCCGGCTATTGTCACACCTTTGTCTGAGCGGTGGCTGGCAGCCAGGTGCTACCTTGTGTTGTTGCCGGCCGGCAGTCATTGCCGGCAGTCATTGCCGGCCGGCACATGCATTTGAACTAGCATTCTGCCGCCTTATAGCTGTTAAGTAGTATACTTTAAAGCTAGTTATGGTGATTGCCGGCCGGCACATTACCTTCTATACTGTACCAGTATTCTTCAGTATAGCATATACTGTAGGGAGAAAACTATAGTATAGTATTGGTACAACACTGTGTTTTCTATCGCTTTTGTGTTGTCTTACACAGCCTTTGGTGTTGCCTTACAGATAAGAAAGTGAGTTCTTTCTTGTCTATTATCTGGTATTATAAAATCATACCTTAGGTGTGAGCTACACCTGTTCCCTCTGGAAATTTTTCATTGGTTACTCGAGGACAGATTAACAATACGATTTTATTATCTGGAGGGGTTCAACAATTGGCTGTGCGGGAAACAACAGTGTGTGTCTTTCCTTTCTGATTTGTTATGCTAAACTGTGCATATCTAGTGATACGTAGTTCACTTGATACTCATGATAATTTCTTCTCTTTACAGGAGGACCATCCGAAGTGTGGAAGTGTTTTCTGCAATGTCCGCAGCAAGAACTTCTGCGGACATGAGTTATGTAGGAGGCACGCAGCATGCGCTGTCTCCAAGGGTGATCTCCGGTATTAGGACCCTCAGGTATGTACCGTGTGCTCTAACCTGATTACTGAGGCTTTTGATTCCCCTAGGACGGCGGAATCAAGGGATATAGCAAGGGAGAAGCTTCGGACCTGGGTAAGGGGCTTCCAGAAGAACACCTCTGGACCTTATCTTCCAAATGAGAAGATGAGGGCTTACCTTTTCCCCAGGGCATCGGCTGATGCAGTGATTCCCCAGCTTTAACCCTGGATAGGTACGGTCCTCGGACACCCCTTTAAGGGTATACTCGGACGCGAACGACCCCGACGCCAAAAAAAATTCTTGAAAAATCAGTTTTTGCAGTAACCTCCTTTTTTCTTTTGCCAAAAAAAACTTCAATGAATGCTTAAAACAACTGTAAAGATAAATACTACTCATCTGCAGAAAAACTATTTATTATAAATATTTTAAAAAATTAAGTAGAAAAAAAAGACCTGACATAAAAATTCATAAAAAAAAAGTTTATACATATATACACAAATCCTTTTAGGAATTGATTCTTGAATGTTTAGGACACATCTTGATGTATTTTGGATGAAGTCAGACCCATGGAGGTGAAGATCTGAAATGAGAAAAAAAGGGTAACTTTTTTTGGCCAAAAAAATTTGTCCAAATTTCATGAATTTTTTTGGGTACCCAAATGAAATAGGAAGTGGCTAATTTTTTTAGGGAATAAACATATGTTATCCTAAAATAGAAATATGTAAAAAAATCTTCATTATTTTGTAAATTACATTTATATCAGGGGCCATATCTAAAGGTAATTTTTTGAGTACTTGGAAATTTCGTAAAAAAATACATATATTTAATATATAATATGATATTTATGCAGGTAAAAATATACCAAAATATCACAAATTCTATAAGGAACAAGAATATATATAGATAGGGCAGCTTACGCTTCGGATATGTCCACAAAATGGCCGCCAACCACACTGACTCAGACTCCCTAATCTGCCACTTGAAATGTAGGAAGGGTATGTCAATTTCAAGGTGTTATTTACTAATCTAATTATTATTGGATATGCATAAAAATTGTATGGTGGGTTGCTGGATAATTGTCGATTATTTTACGACTATAAAATTAAAATTCTGACCCAAAAAATTTTTTTTGAAGGGAAATAAAATCGAAAAAAAAAATGTAAAACAATATTTTAGCTAAAAAAATTTGATGATATTCAATCAAAAAAAAAGTAAACAAAATTTTCCGACAAATAAACATCTAGAGGAATCATTACTCTGTGATAGTTCCTTAGTACGTAGTAATTTTGAAAGAATTGGGAAAAAACGAAAAAATGGCAATCACCGGAAAATTGAACACATACCTATATATACGGTATATCTGGCTAAAAAAAAGATAGGCATGGGTAGCCAGATCATCTAGAAACACTTTCCAACACTATAAAAATATAAGTTTTGCGACACTACTTACCAATTCCTTACGGTAACATGACTAAGCAAAAAAATGCAAAACAAATAAAAAGGGGCACTCGTGGAAAAATGGCCATTCTAATATACGGCATTTCAGAAAAAAAAAATTTCAGCCACGTGCTAGGCAAACCATCAAGGCATATTTTCCGACAAATAAACATATAAATGAAATATTACTCTGTGATAGTTCCTTAGTACGTAGTAATTTTGAAAGAAATGGGAAAAAACGAAAAAATGGCAATCACAGGAAAATCGAACACATACTTATATATACGCCATATCTGGCTAAAAAAAAAATAGGCATGGGTAGCCAGATCATCTAAAAACACTTTCCAACACTATAAAAATATAAGTTTTGCGACACTACTTGCCAATTCCTTACGGTAACATGACTAAGCAAAAAAATGCAAAACAAATAAAAAGGGGCACTCGCGGAAAAATGCCCAACATTCTAATATACGGCATCTCAGATAAAAAAAAAGACATGCACGTGTTAGCCCAACCATCAAGGCACACTTTCTAACACATAAACATGAAAAAAAAATCAATAATATACGGCAATTCCTTACTACGTAGTAAATTTTTACAAATATTGAAAAAAAAACAGAAATTGGCAACCGCAGTTAAATACCCAATATACCAATAACTACGTCGTATCTTACAAAAACAAAATCACGCATGGGTAGCCAGATCATCTAGACACACTTTCCAACATTAAAAAAGCAAAAGTTTTACGACACTATTTCGCAATATCTTACGGAAAAATGACTTGGCAAAAAAATTAAAAAAAATTAAAAAGGGACACTCGCGGTAAAATGCCCGACATTCTAATATACGACATCTCAGATAAAAAAAAAGACATGCACGTGTTAGCCCAACCATCAAGGCACACTTTCTAACACATAAACATGAAAAAAAAATCAATAATATACGGCAATTCCTTACTACGTAGTAAATTTTTACAAATATTGAAAAAAAAACAGAAATTGGCAACCGCAGTTAAATACCCAATATACCAATAACTACGTCGTATCTGACAAAAACAAAATCACGCATGGGTAGCCAGATCATCTAGACACACTTTCCAACATTAAAAAAGCAAAAGTTTTACGACACTATTTCGCAATATCTTATGGAAAAATGACTTGGCAAAAAAATTAAAAAAAATTAAAAAGGGGCACTCGCGGTAAAATGCCCGACATTCTAATATACGACATCTCAGATAAAAAAAAAAGACATGCACGTGTTAGCCCAACCATCAAGGCACACTTTCTAACACATAAACATGAAAAAAAAATGAATAATATACGGCAATTCCTTACTACGTAGTAATTTTTACAAATATTGAAAAAAAACAGAAATTGGTAACCGCAGTTAAATACCCAATATACCAATAACTACGTCGTATCTGACAAAAACAAAGTCATGCATGGGTAGCCAGATCATCTAGACACACTTTCCAACACTAAACAAGCAAAAGTTTTACGACACTATTTGGCAATATCTTACGGAAAAATGACTTGGCAAAAAAATGAAAAAAAATGAAAAAGGGGCACTCGCAGTAAAATGGTCCTCGTGGTGATGAACGACATTTTAACTAAAAAAAAAAACATGCACATGGTAGCCAAACAATCCACCAAGACTTTCCACAACTGATAACCTATACAAGTTGCACCATTCTACGACAATTTCATAATACGTAATAACTTTGATAATTATGCAAACTACCTCAGAAGGGTAAACTCGGACGCGAACGACCCCGACGCGTCTCAGAAATCGGGGAAGGAGTACAGCTACAGCAATGCACATCTGGACACTACTAGAGCGTGTAGGGGAGACACCTCCTGCAGGTCGATCACCCACAAATTCAGTCACAGGGGTGAGTCACGTGAGAAAAACCTGTTTTTTTTTGACGCTCGGGGTTCACCTTCAAGGAGTCCGCAATGTGACAGCGGACGCTCTATCCAGGTTCACACCGATAGAGTCGGAATGGTCCCTAGACGCAGGATCGTTTTCCTTCATCTTGAGTCAAGTCCCAGAACCGCAGATAGACCTCTTTGCGACGAAAGACAACAAGAAGAAGCCCATGTACGTGTCCCGTACGAGGACCCCTTAGCGGAAGCAGTGGACGCGATGTCCCTCGACTAGAACAGATGGTCCAGGATTTATCTGTTCCCTCCTCACAACCTTCTGTTGAGGGTCCTCAACAAACTGAGATCCTTCAAGGGGGTAGCGGCAATAGTGGCCCACAAGTAGCTGAACAGCTTTTGGTTCCCTCTGGCATTGGAACTACGGTTGAAGTTTCTACCGCTACCAGATCCAGTTCTGACCCAGCGAGTCCAGAAGTCGACTGTCTGCGCTTCATTACAGAAAACCCAGACCCTGCAGCTCATGATTTTCTCACCCCAGCGGTGAGAAAGCGTTTCGGGATTTCGAAAGACAGCAGAGACTTCCTAGAGGAATATAAGTGCAAATCTACTAGAAGGCAATATGAGTCATCTTGGAGAAAATGGGTGGCCTTTGTCAAGGCGAAGAATCCGCAGGAGATCTCGACAGACTTCTGCTTATCTTTCTTCATCCACCTACATGGTCAAGGGTTGGCAGCTAACACGATTTCTACGTGTAAGTCTGCTTTGACAAGACCCATTCAATATGCCTTCCAGGTCGACCTCGCTAACGAGATCTTTAATAAAGTTCCGAGAGCCTGCGCTAGGCTCAGTCCTTCAGCACCTCCAAAGCCCATTTCATGGTCTTTAGATAAAATTCTTCATTTCACTTCACTGTTGAACAATGAGGAGTGTGCGTTAAAGGATTTGACCCAAAAACTTATTTTCCTATTTGCACTCGTGTCCGGGGCCAGGGTTAGTGAGATTGTAGCCCTCTCGAGAGAGGAAGGTCGTGTTCAGTTCTTGGATGAGGGAGAGCTGAACCTGTTTCCGGATCCTACGTTTCTCGCCAAGAACGAGTTACCCACCAACAGGTGGGGTCCCTGGAGAATCTGCCCTCTGAATGAAGATGCATCTCTATGTCCAGTAGAATGCCTAAAGGTCTATCTTCGTAGAACTTCAGACTTCAAGGGTGGTCAACTATTCAGGGGAGAAACATCAGGCTCAAATTTATCACTGAAACAACTCAGGGCGAAAATCACATATTTTATTCGCAGAGCGGATCCTGACAGTACATCCGCTGGTCACGATCCAAGGAAAATTGCCTCATCCTTAAATTTCATTAATTGTATGGATTTTGAACATCATCGTTCATACACTGGCTGAAAGTCTTCCAGAGTGTTCTTTCGTCACTTTGCGAAGCAAGTGGAGCAACTAAAGAGGTCTGTGGTAGCAGTGGGTTGTGTCGTTAACCCTGCTGTTTAACTCTGCGAGGAACAGTGAATTTAATTGGGACGATTAATTCCAGGGTGAGTGTGTAGTTACATACTGTACTGCAAACTAAGTGTGAGGGCACCGGGGTGCCCATGTTGACTGTTCCACTTTCAAAGGTGAACTTAGCATAAGTGCAGACATGTGTGCCGAGAGTTTCTAACGCTAATGTGTTTGACTAGTAATACAGACTTTAATAACTTTGATACCTCGGTATGTTAAAAGTGGTACTAATGTTTTTCTTTCAGATAAACAAGTTTCTGTTTACTATCATGTTTATGCTTAAATTTTTGGTTATCCTCCTCTTATATATATATATATATATATATATATATATATATATATATATATATATATATATATATATATATATATATATATATATATATATATATATATATATATATATATATATATATATATATATATATATATATATATATATATATATATATATATAATTGTTGTTAACCTGTTTATTTATTGTCTGTCAATAAACTTGTTCTTGAGAACCTTGCGTCTTCTTCGCCTGTGTCAATTTATTGATAATAATTGAGCATTCATTCTATGTATATTTATCTGGGATAATTCTATTAGATTGTTCCTTTATGCAAGGCAATTTTGCATTGGTTTATGCTTTCCCTTAGCGGGAGGACTCCATCCCCTAAGGGGACGGTGGCGTATATACAAGTTTCCTCCTACGTGGATATAAACCTTTGTCCAATACAGTATTGAACGGAGAACTGGTCAATATTTCATATTGACGCAGTGGCTCTTTACAAACTATGCTTTACATAATATAGGGTGAGACCACTATATTGGCTTGCCTGTTACTCATACATAGGTATATGTACTCTTCGAGACTTTTCCAGAGTCTAGTAGGACTCTTTCCTGTAGGAGGCAGGAAGCTCTAACATGGTTTATGGTTAGTTGGAAAGATGTACAACGGTAACATCTTAGGTCTCTAGGTCTAGTCGACCGGGGAAATACCTCCGGGGAGTACGGCACGTTATGAAAATCCACAGATACAGTAATGCTCTGGTATACTTCCATCAGGACGAGATGGCTTGAGCCCAAAAAACAGATTTTGAGTGAAGCGAAAAATCTATTTTTGGTAGAGATGGCCATGTCCTCCTGATGGACCCGCCCTTCCCTTTCTATGAAAGGGCTGTAGGTCCCCTCCCTACATACAGTATCTGTAGCACCTCGTGTATCACTACAAGGAATACAGATGGCGCCAGGATCGGCGCAATGCACGCTTACGAAACGGGAGAAAAGAGAGCCTTGCGAGCGGCTCTCCTTTTTTTCTTGTTCTCGTTTTCTTGCCAATTAACCCCTTCGAAGTGTTATCTCTGTTCAGGGTCGCAGATTGCCATGTGGCATGTCAAGAATACGTCCTCTGATATTTCGCGATATCCCTGGTTCTTTCATTAGGGATATTCGCTCCAGGAGTTAGAATTCTGGGTACCTTAAGGTAAATTCTCTGGGAATATCGCCGTAGTTGTAATATACCCTAGGAAGCTACCCTATAGGAACTTCCATCAGGATGACATGGCCATCTCACCCAAAAATAGATTTTTCGCTTCGCTCGAAATCCGTTTATTTTTCTTTAAACAGTACTGGTTTTGTGAATTCTATTCATGAAAACTGTTAGGGTATGTCTAAATTTCTCCACAGGATGCAAGAGGGGGAAGCGTTAAAAATAAAAAGAAAGACCTTCGCTACCTCTGAAATGGAAATTACGCCATGAATTTTATTTCCTCAAACATTCAAACAGGTGATATAAAACACACAGGTAAAAGACATTTCAAGTATGAAGAGCCTTTTATGAAAATTGATGTGGCTCTTAATGTTACGATCTTAAAATCGTTAAAAGCTCTTTTAATTAATGAATGAAAGTTTCCAGCAGCCACCATGGAATTATGGGAAATGAATATAAAAAAAAATAAACTTAAGGAATTATTTATTGCTGCTGCTGAGATGATAATGATACGGAAATTTAAGGCTTGAGAACGTTGCATAAGGGCAGCTGAAGTTCAGATGAAACTGCCACGATGACTGGATTGGAAGACCTCACAGGAAGGGTGGCATCAAGATGGGACAACACAAGTCTTCTCCAAGAATTCAATGATAGGGTTTAACTAAGGCAGGCTGCAGGCAGTGTTGGCTACTTTTTGTTACAAGCAGGGAGGGCTGGGGCTTCAATTTGTATCTTGTTCTCAGCCATAACAGGATTTTGGAGATAGGCGTTTTTCGACTGCAAGGAAGGTTGAAAACGAACTCTGTCAGGGTTTTGGTATTTTCTGCTCCTTATCTCATCAGGACTTGACTCTCATCTGCTTCGGACATAGTTCCTCTCTTGTCTTATGTCCTATCCATGGACAATCTATTCTTGAAGTTTATATACCCATGTACGGGAGGAGTTAATTACAGTAGGCAGTGGTCATTTCCATAGAAGGCATTTTATTATCAATTCTGCGTCTTGATTGGCCTCCCCAAAAACACCCACTTCGATTACGGCAATGAAGCATCTAGAAGATATATATGATATAATCTTGATGACGTATTGAGTCGCCACAAAAGGAAAGTGCGTGCCCATCCATGACGACATATTTCATAAACAACAACATTCCTCATGGTCGGTTTCTATAAATATGGTGACTCCTTGACTCCACAGATTGCTGCAGGCGCTCTTCATCAAGGCTCTGTTTACTTTCAAACTGTTGACGACAGTGAAGTGGTAACAGGTTTGACCAAACAATGCTGTAGTCGAATCTTGTCTCGCTACTCACACTTTGCGAATAGATATTTTTATCTTATGATAACATATCCCTTCTAAAGTATGGTATCTACCCATGACACTTAAGTATGTGAAAATATGTGACTTAAAGACAAATTCTCATCAACAATCTCTGGAGATTCGTCCTTGACCATTATTTCTTGTTTCTCTTCATTTTCATTGAATATTATCTTACCTTTGCTCATACTCATCTTCTATACTACATTTTTATTTCTCTATTGAAATCTTCTACCATCTTTTGCAATTCGTTCCATGAATTACTAAGTTGAACTAAATCATCTGCAAATCTTAAGAGGGTAATGTATTTCCGATTAATGTTAATTCCTACACTTTCCCAATCTAAATTCATAAAGACATCTAGTTTAGTGTGTACCTTTCTAGGTCTGTTTCTCAGTTGGAGTTTTCTTATTAAATTTATGTAGTTTTAGGATTGCTCTACTACCCGTATCTTCAAATTTTCTAATATAGATAATATCTATGCTTGGTCTTTTAAAGGCTTTCATTACTGGTGAAGGTTTGATAGAATAAAAAGCTTTTTAATAGTGTTTACATATAATACTTATTGGTTTATCATTTTTCCATTAGCTGGTAAATTACATGGATATGATCAGTTGCTGAATATCCAATTCTAAAACATTCTTGCTTACTTGTGTGATTACAGTCTAACTTTCTGTTCATTTGGCCTAATATAACCTTTGTAATTTTTTCATATATTACAGAGATGAAAATTCCTGCGTGATGATTTTCAGGTAATTTTTGTTTCTTTGGATGAAATAATAAATGATAAAATTTTTCCAGCAGAATTATATGAAACAGTTTTGCAAACATTTTGTGTAAAGTTCAGTGATATTTAAAACTATAATATATTCTCCCTATATTATCAGATTATCTGATATGCCATTTTCTGCTCTTCTGCTTTTCATGCTTTTTGAGGCTTTTTTTTATATCTTTTTTTTCACTTCCGGTACAGTCTCAGGAGTTAAATTATTTCAATTGACAAATATGTTCCTTATATCACTCTTGTATAGTCTTAAACAGAAATCCTCTGCAATTTTTATCACTCAATCTCTTATGTTGATATATCAATTTTCATCTGCCAAAGAAAATATTCATAGGCACAGTATGCCAATTTTTTTTTCTTAACTCTATGTTTCTTGCCACCTTTAGTGTTTCCTAATTATGGTCTCTTTATTGTTACGAATCTTTTATTTTTAGTTTGCTTATTGGTGAGGAGAGTTATGTTAATCACGTTTTATCTCTACTTGAATTTTACCCCATTTTTTATGTTTTCTTTTTTGTTTCTTTATTAGTTTTTTTTGTGGTTTCTGATATTGTCCTGAGCCTTTTTCAGCGATATCTCTCTGTGATTGCTGTATTTTTTTTTTGTATTACTGTTCATTTCTTCTTTACTTGTTTCCATTGCTCCATGTAGCAAGGAGTGCCTACGTTTTATTGCTATACTAAACTCATACGTTTTTCTTATTGCAGGAGTGTTATTTTTCTTTCCTGAAATTACGTTTTTTCTTACATATAATTCTATGATTCCTTGACTTTAATTTGTTTAACACTGTTACATCAATAATCAAATTAACTTTGTCACAGAGAATAAAACTTATGTTGTTTTCCTTTTATAGATCGGGACTTAACAATAACTCTTTTCTAGGTTTATTTTTATATAAAAAAGGGTTCGACTCTATTAGATCTTTTTCCATCCCATTTTAAAATCATGTCTCGTATATTGTTTCCTGAGCCAAATCCAAAAATACCTAGGGCTGATTACCCTCTCTTATTTTAACTTACTTTATATAAAAATCCTCCAAGAAATGCAAATATATTCCTATTCTCTTTTAACATAAAATGTTCTTATTCTTCCTCCGTATTGGGTGTTGTAGACGTATTCATTTGAATGATGTTTTTTTTTTTTTTTTTTTTTTTTTTTTTTTTTTTTTTTTTTTTTTTTTTTTTTTTTTTTAAAGTCAAGCCTGGAATGGTCTAACTGATACTACACAATTCTTCTGTTATATGCATGTTTTTATTGATAGGAAAACCAGCTCTATTTCCGTTGTTCCTTCCATGTCTGCTTAAGCAAAAGATATGGCCGTCTTCTAACTTTATGTAAGATTACCCTGTTATTCTAATTCCAATCAATACTCTTGAATCATAATGTAATTATTTCAGCTCTTTCAGTAACAGAGCAAGATCTTCTTCCCTAGACAGGGTCCTAGCATAGCACGTTGCGATGGTCACTTTCAGAAGGTGGCTTTTTCTATTCCATAGACACTCAAACACACACACACACTATATATATATATATATATATATATATATATATATATATATATATATATATATATATATATATATATATATATATACATATATATTTATATATATATATATATATATATATATATATATATATAAATATATATATATATATATATATATATATATATATATATATATATATATATATATATATATATATATATATATATATATATATATATATATATATATATATATATATATATATATATATATATCTACATATATATGTATATATATATATATATATATATATATATATATATATATATATATATATATCCATATATATGTATATATATATATATATATATATATATATATATATATATATATATATATATATATATATATATATATATATATATATATATATATATACTGTATATATAAGGAGAAAACCATGGATATCGAATGATACTTGGGATACTAATAAAATGAGATATAAACAGAAATTGATTGGTATAAGTTTTCGAGGAGGTAATGATAATTACAAGGTAGAGCATGCTAAGTATTCCAGTATTGACAGCGAGGTCAAAAGAAAAGCCAGGGAAGACGGAAGAGAGTATTAGACAGTAAAGCAGATGAGGCCGACCAAGATATGAATCCAGGAAGAGGCTATGGTGTGAGAATTGCTCAGAATTATTAATGAAATCTTATCTATGGCAGAGGAGAATAAACATATACCCATCAGAAAGAGAGATGGCTCTCTTATAGCAACATAAGATGAAAAACCTTTTGTGAGGTTATGAATAGGACATATGAAGGGAGTAATTTGTTTGATATACCTGAAGTTTATGGAGACCTTGATGTACCTATAAAAATATTCATATGTTTGAAGTTGAGGCTATCCTAAGAAATCTAAAGAGATGGAAAGCCCCTGGATATGTTGGAATAATTGCTGAGATGATACTGTCTGAAAATAAAGTGACTCCCAGACTACTTACAAGATTATTTTATAGAATGTGACATGAAGAGGCCAAACCTGATGAATGGGAGTTAGGAGCGTTGGTGATAATACCTAAAAAGGGAGACCTGACTGATTGTAATAATTACAGAGGCGTAACACTTACGTCAGTTGCTATGGAAATATATAATAGGCTTATTCTTAAGAGACTGAACAGAAACAAATTATGAAAAGCTGAGAGATGAACAAACAGGATTTAGAAAAGCTAGAAGTTACACTGACCAAATTTTCATTTTGAGATATGTTGTACAGCAATACGTATAATGTATAAATCCCCTTTTGATGGTATTTGTGCGCTATGAAAAAGCCTTTGATAGTGTGCACGGGCCAATTTTGTGAAGAATCCTACGTTGTTATGGAATTCCTCTTAAATGTAAATCTTATTAAGTCTGTTCATCAACATAGCAAGTGTAAAGTTTATGTTAATGGAGTCTTATCAAGTGAGTTTCCAGTGAACAGCGGAGTACACCAAGGGAATGTGCTGCCACCTATGTTGTTTATCCTCCTCATGGACTTTGTAATGTGTAAAACAGTCAGAGATAGTGGAGAATGATTTAACTAGGTTGGTGATAGGAATTTAGCAGACATAGAGTGTTCTGATGACGATGTCCTTTTTAGCAGAACACCACTAGATTTGCAATGCTTCCTTACCAGAATGCATGAAATATCACACATGCTGGGGCTGAAGATAAATGGAAGAAATACAGAGATTATAAGAACGGAGTATGCAATGGAAGATAAAATATCATCGGAAGGAGACAGGATTAAAGAGGGAGAATCATTTAAGTATTTCGGAGCAATGGTCTCCAATACAGGGTCTTTTGAATTAGAGTTTAGTGAAAGATTGAAAAAAGCAAATCAGACAATGGCTAGGTTTTTTTTTGACAGGCTGGCCATCGGTTGAGCGGCGTCTAGCTTTCGTACGTATATTCAAAGGCAACTGTTCACACGACCCGTCAGGCTGATGGCAGCCCTTGGTTGTCAGCCGTCCGAGTCAGCTCGGCTTTTTTTCCAAGAAACCTCAGCTGGTTTGACGGGCGTTACCCACCCGTCCCAACCAACGGGTGGATGATGTTTCATGGGAACGTGGACCTGTATCGTACCTGTTCGTTTCATAGCCTACAACACCGACTTTTCCTCCTTTATGGGTAAACTATCAACATCGGGTATGGCAGCACGTACAGGTTGAGGTAAACTGCGTACCCGCAGGGCACGAAGTACGTTAACTTCAAGATTAGAGCAGTCTGCGGCAGGTTGCAGGTGAGGGATACTGGTCATTTCCCTGAGGAGAAGCGATGCCCTTAGGTCCCCCAAGGGTTGTTGAGAGAGTTTAAAAAGCTTATCTGGCGATGGTGAGTACTGCTGCAAAAGGTATGTTTTGAGGGCGTCATACACTATTTGAGTGTCTCCTTTTTGACAAAGTCTGTCGGAGATTAGCGGGAAGTTGTCCTCGGGTATCACTGTAAGAACATAATCAGCTTTGGTGCTTGAGCGAGTCACGCCCTTGATGTGGAACTGGACTTGTGCCCGCTAAAACCAAGCAAACGCCTCTCTGCTGGCAAACAACGAAAGTTTTCTTTGGGGCGGCCATAATAACAGTGACAAGGGGGCGGGGATGCAGGAGGAGCTAGTCAATTTCCTGGGTCACCAATGTGACGAGCCAGGAGTAGGTTGTGGTTCAAGTTTATATACACACCATGTCCTGGCAAGAAGGTCACAAAATACAACAGGCTGTTTCTTGTCCAACCAGCAACTGATTCTCTTAGTAGTTAACAAAAAGAAAAGCACACAGGTTGATGCAAGTTACTGTCAGTGCGAGGGGAGAGTGAAGATACAAAGAATGATATATACAGAAAAGAGAAATGTCGATACTATGCACGATGGTGTGGCACACGGTTGATACACCAACGAATAATGAAAGTGACATGCTTGCATAGTTTCTTGAAATAAACAATCTTAAAATTACTAAAATCTTTCTCTTTTTAAAAAGGGAACTTAGAAAATGGATATGCAGAACAGGAAATGGAAGAACGAAACACAAACAAGAGTTTACTCGTAGTGAAAATATCAATTTAGTTAAACATGTAACTGTGATGAACAAGTTAAAGTCGAGCAGCCATGGAATGGTAGAAATGAGCTTAGTTTAGCAATATAAAACAGGTGAATATATATATATATATATATATATATATATATATATATATATATATATATATATATATATATATATATATATATATATATATATATATATATATATATATATATATATATATATATATACATATATATATATATATATATATATATATATATATATATATATATATATATATATATATATATATATATATATATATATATATATATATATATATATATATATATATATGTGTGTGTGTGTGTGTGTGTGTGTGTGTGTGTGTGTGTAATAAATTGTTTAGTGAATAAAATTTGTACAATAAAATTTTAATTGTATTATACATTTAGTTTGATAATATTAACCTGAGGCACATAACCAATCTCTCCTGTGATGGAATGCCCTTTTTCCCTCGAATGTTAGTGTTGTCCGTGAGCAGATTATATTAAATCTGTAAGTAATGCTATCACTGCGTGTAACCTTAGAGCAATTTATTTTTGTCGCCATATCGCAGCAACGGCTGTATATAAACTGAACGTATCCGATACGTATACTATGAACACACTGGCATTTTGCTGGAACGTAAACGAACTCTCTACGTACGGAACCGAACCGTACAGTGTGAATCGGCCCTAAATGATTTGTTTGCACTTATTCAGTTTGATGCTTGAGCGAGTTTCGCCTTTGATGTAAAACTAAACCACAGGATCCTGAAACTAGTCGAATGCCTCTGTAGTGCTGAAGAGTGGTAGTTTCATGAATGTGGCGGGATAAAAGAGTCAGGGTTAGAGGGAGCCATCGTCAAAAAGTAGGGCACAGCAGTGAAGGGGAAAGCAGGGGGGAGCTGAACCTTTGGCGGTCACAATTTTAGGAGGTTGTAGGGAGTGCGTGACTAACTAAAGTGATTTTATTCAACAAGAAAACAGCCTTATCTCTGAATACTTGAGAGCAAGAATGTCACAAAATTCAAATAGTAAAAGACATGTCATAGTGTAACCGGTAAGGTTTATATTATTATTGCAGGGGAGAGCGAAAAAAATAAAGTCATACTCTTTCAGTGTACAAACGTGTGCAACACACGGCGCTCACTAATGGTACATATTTTTGCATGTTCCTCGAGTTATACTTCTAATTCACTTTGATACTTTGATAATTAATCCTAGGATACTATCAATAGTACCAAAAAATCTTTCCCTTTCACCTTTAATATGTTTATAGACATAAAAACACACATCATTTGCTCCCTTCCTGTCTTCTAAAGCAAATTATAGGGCCCCATTTCAACTTTAAACAATATTCCACAGTTCTTCCACTTTCATTTCATCCTGTTTTATTCTAATTTATTATTTATGCTCATCCAGTAATACAAGAAAATCTTCTTCTCTAGACAGAGTCCTAACGTGTATGTTGCATTGTTTGTTTTCCAATGGTGGCCTGTTTTATTTCAGAGACTTTTGGCGCCCCCGTCAGTGTATAATGGTGAGATGAAACTGCCCAGTACCTCGGGCAGTTATTTCACTGTCGATGGGGACTGAGGCCTATGATGATGCTACATTATTAGTATATATATATATATATATATATATATATATATATATATATATATATATATATATATATATATACATATATATATATATATATATATATATATATATATATATATATATATATATATATATATATATATATATATATATATATATATATATATATATATATATATATACACCAAGGCACTTCCCCAGTTCTGGGGGGTAGCCGACATTAAACAAATAAAAAAAGGGGGGGCGACCTTTCCTATCTACTCTCCTCACGGCCTAACGAGGGACTCAAACGAGTTGGGCTTGTACTGATAGGGTGCCACAGCCCACCCTCCCCCGTTATCCATCACAGATGAAGATTCATAAGCTGAATACCCTACTGCTGCTACCTCCCCGGTTATCCAAGGCGACTGGAGGACGCAGCGGGCGTACCGAAACTGCTTCAAAATCGCTCGCCATTCATTCCCATTTCTAGCACACTCTCCTGCCTCTCTCATATATATCTTCCCATCACCGAGACCTTTCTTCACTCCATCAATCCACCCAAACCTTGGCCTTCCTCTTGTACTTCTCCCATCAACTCTTGCATTCATCACTTTCTTTAGCAGACAGCCATTTTCCATCCTCTTAACAGGGCTAAACCAGCTCATCGACTTCCAGGGTCACTAATGTGACGGGCCGAGAGAAGGTTTTGACTCAAAGACAGGATGAAAGCAAGTGAGTGAGTTTATTATAGAATACTCTCCTTTATATACAAAAGCTCAATGCAACAGGAAATTTCATGTCCAAAACCGACACCGTTACCGGTGAGGAAAAGAGGCATGTTTATTCAGGTTCTTATTAGTGCGAGGGAAGAGCAAAGATACAAGCATAATATATGCACAAAATGAACTATGTACGATTGTGTGACACACGGTTGTTACATCTGTCCCTCCGTCACTTTCATTCCCCACAACTCTGATCCATACATCACAGTTAGTACAATCACTTTTTCCTACAGAACTCTCTTTACATTCATGCCTAACCCTCTATTCTTTACCACTCCCATCACTGGCCCCCACCACTATATTTATCCTGTTAAACTGAGCCCCATTGCCAGGTATATAACTATTTGGCTTCCTCCCATCCCTCGGTTAGGAGGGACTTTGTGTAATCATAAGCAGAAAGGTATACTCAGAAATCACAACTGCAGTGTTGTAGTTAGGTAAAGGGAGAGGGGAAAATCTGTTTAATATATATGGGTGTGTGTCAATAAGTAGGAGCTGAAATTGATATAATGTTCACCATCCTTTGAAGTAGCAGTAGGCCTGAGGTGTGTGTGTGTGTTGATCTATAGTTCATATGAGTGTAACACAGAAACTATCGAGTGAAGCACCCACAGGGAGAGTATGCGGCAGAATACAGACCATTATTGACTTGGTAATTGGGGTTAATCCTAAACCATGAGCTAAGCCTCCTATGGCCTTGAACGTTCTTATTTATGTTTGCTCAATTGTTTGGTGGGTGAAAATATCAGTCCACAATCTATGGAATTGCCTAAATATCCAATATCCTACTCAAGTATATTTGGAAAATTCTGTTTCAGCCATAACCTCTGGTAGTCCCTTAATTAGATCCATGTACACATAATAAGAAAAGTTCCCAATACCAAGTATGTTGTGCTCAAATGAAGAGCAATAAAGTTACGACCATCTTTAGTCAATGGATCCAGATCTTCCCAGGTATAGTTCACCTTGTAGATTCTCAACTATCTTAAACACCTAGATAGCCACATGCTCTGTAAGAAGACTCTTAGGTAAGGATGAGGGATTCTAAAGCATCTCATGAACCATTTTGGCCTAAGCAAGGTTTATGGTACCAGACAGCCAGGAGTTAGCACAGCCCGTGAATATCCATGGTCATTGAGCATATATGTGGGAATTATCATGAATAAATTAAAACTAAGATGAAGACCATACAAAATATAAAGGGATGACAAATATTAGTTATGGGGGAGATTTCATAGTTGTAAAATTTGCTGAGCATTACTCATAACTTATGGAAGGATGCTGTATACTTGCAGCTCGGAAAAACTGTATCGTTATACGGATAAAAAAGGGGCAGAAAAAAAAAATAACTGTCCAATAAATTTCTCTCCGTATTATATCAAATGATTATATACAAAAGAAAAAAAAAGATTTATTAACATATAGTTTAAAGCAAGAATGAAAAAGATTCCAAATATTATATGACATGCTATAGTACGCTTAAGCAGGTTTATGATATCAGTTCGGGAGAGAACGAGAGAAAAAATCAAGCAATGCCCTTACAGCGAACGAGCGTGTATGCATTACTTGCGGTTTAATGTTGTTGGTGCATGCGTTTGAATGATTTTCAGTTTTTATTTCTAATGCACTCTTATAATTAATCGTTGGATTCTATAACTATTACTACAAAATTCTTCTTTGTCACTTGCAATTCTTTTATAAAAAAGGAAACCCAAAAACATGAAACGGATATTCAAATTAAGATATACATGAGAAGGAGAGCTTTCGGTTAACAAAACGAGATTAGTAAAATTAAAAATATTTTTGTAAATATATATATATATATATATATATATATATATATATATATATATATATATATATATATATATATATAAATATATATATATATATATATATATATATATATATATATATATATATATATATATATATATATATATATATATATATATATATATATATATATATATATATATATATCTCGGTGTTCTCAGTTTGGCTTGTCTTTTTATTCCTGGATCGTATTCTGCTATTATGCATTTTTCCCCTGTATTTATATTTTGGCATTTTTTCAGTTGTTTTTATATGAACGCATATGCATAAATGATTTTTAATAAGTTTTATCATGAAATTTAGTTAAACACGATTTAGGAATCTTCTTGTGGATCAGGTAATGCAGTTGTTTGCACTAAAATATTTGAGATAGTGTTCTCCAATTTTTCTTGAATATATGAATACTTGTAAAAGATTTGTATTGTGTGTGTGTGTGTGATTTTCTTCTGAGAGAGAGAGAGAGAGAGAGAGAGAGAGAGAGAGAGAGAGAGAGAGAGAGAGAGAGAGAGAGAGAGAGAGAGAGAGAGAGAGAGAGAAGCAGTAATAATCATCCGGGCAATGTAGCTACTTTCTCTTAATTAGGTAACTCATGAAAAACCTGTTTTGAGTATTTTTGTGGATTGTGTTTTGCCTTTTTTGGTAGCAAAGAATTGCATGACAGTGTTCTGCAAGTTTACTTAAGAAACAGAGAGTAAGTACCCTACGAAGAATTCTGAAGTAAATTATGGTGTACATGTGTGTATAATCGTGTGTCCTGATTTAATTCATATATGTTATTTTTGTTTATCAGTTTCAAGTAGATATCTGTATTTTTTCTATTTATTGTGTTGCCTAAACAATGTTCATATTTCTATTAATACATAGTGAATTGGTGACTCTTTGGTTCGTAATTCCCTTTTTATC